>NC_136904.1:24786469-25088974 GCF_949606895.1 Notothenia rossii
TTCTGCCAGGGGGTCCGTGAAAAGTTTTCAGATTCATTCATTTAAATTATCATGATATCATTTTTTTTTCATTTTTTACAAAAGGCTTCATAGTTCAACAAATAATATTTTATTTTTTTAATCTAAAATAGTTCATAGATTACGTTCTAATCTAACAAATCTATACATTTAAAAATCAAACGCGTCACCCGTTACCATGGAAACAACAATAACTGGTACGTCAGTCAGAGAGCGCCACTGCTAGCATCATAGAGATATAACACGGCTAGCATACTACGAAGATGGACAGATCTTTAAAACGACCGGTTCCGGCTACAAATGAAGTAAATGAAAAACAAAAAAAAGTAAGGAAATACGATGAGGAGTATCTCCAATATGGATTTATTGAAGTGGAAAAGAAACCGAAATGTCTGATATGCCTGCGGTGTCTTGCCAATGAGGCGATGAAGCCTGCCAAATTGAAGAGGCACCTCGAGACCAAGCATCCAGATTATGTAAAAAAAGACCGGGCTTTTTTTGAGAGGAAGGGCGAGGACTACCGCCAGCAGCAACAACGGATGGTTAATGTTACGTCTGTTTCTGCTAAAGAGCAGACGACGAATTTAGGACATGTCTGCTGATATCAAATCACAACTGCTGGAAAGACTGAGAGGGTCTAAATTCGCGGTTCAATTGGATGAGTCCACTGATGTGTCCGGCTCTGCGCGGCTCATCGCACTGGCGCGAGAGGAGAGGGAGAGCCGCAGAAGTGAGACTGACTGAGATTACTTTGAGCAACATGCATGGGAATAAGTTACAATATAATACATTTGTGTATATTTCTCGCTATTCAGATGGTCTGCTGCCTGGTCCTGCTGTTGAGCAATGTGCAGTAGTGTCCTCTTTTCGCACCATGACATTATCAGTTATGAATTTGTTTTTCACTGCTTGAGAAAATGGACTTGTGGCTGAGAGCGTGTGAAAAATGTCAATTGTGTGAGAGTTGGCAGCCCTGTGAACTCGCTTGACATTATTATGTACGAAACTGCCAATCAGATTTATTTACTTATTAATCGAAGGTGCCGGAACGCTGTTCTGGATCGTTCCCGCCCACTTTAACCCCTGTGTGTGTGTGTGTGTGTGTGTGTGTGTGTGTGTGTGTGTGTGTGTGTGTGTGTGTGTGTGTGTGTGTGTGTGTGTGTGTGTGTGTGTGGTTATGTGTGTGAGCAACGGAAATGCAGATACTGTATGTTGCATTTATTGATTTAGTTTGATATGTGTGTCTTAACTTGCAGAGAGAAGCAATCAGCTTCATGGACTGCCTTGCATCACTCCAATAGTGTCCAGAGCTGGCTGCCATTACAAGTAGTGGTTTGGGATTGTAGCAATGCAGTTGCAGTTGTTTTGCAATTTACTTGATATATTTTGCAATGCAGGCATGTGTTCAATTGTTTATAGCCTGCATTTATTTTGTTATTAGACTTTTATAAATCATTTAATTTTAACTAAGAGTGAAACACTTGATGTGTTATCTTTATGTGTGTGTATGTGTGTGTGTGTGTGTGTGTGTGTGTGTGTGTGTGTGTGTGTGTGTGTGTGTGTGTTCTGAAATGCACTTCAATTGATCACTTTTCTTTTGATTTCCCTTTGATATTTTGTTTAGGCACAGTGTTACTTGCAGCTAATTGATTGATTGTTTTATGGGTATTCTGTGTTGAGATGGTGCAAATATTTTTAATACATATCTAATATATTTCTAATACATTGCTCTTGTGTTGTTCTTTCACATAACTAACACTATAGAAGTGTAAAAAAATAGGCTACGTCAGATTATTCCAAGGGAGTCCTTGGTGTATTCTCTATCTTGTAAGGGGTCCTTGGCTGAAAAACAATTGAGAACCTCTGATCTAAACACTCAGAGAGTCCTTTACCTCACATGAGCTGAGGTTATCCCGAGCTTGAATGGCACACAGAGACCAATCAAGAGCTTCGATTTATGATCTGTATGACAGTGGCCATGTCGGCAGGCCACATCATATAGACAGCCAGTCACCTGTGTGAGGCAGGCCACTTAACAGGCCAGGCCATCGGGAAACCCCCCGGTCCTCCCGATGGCCAGTCCGGGACTGGGTACAGGAGGCGTAGAGCGAGGGATCATTGTCCACAAGTAAGTCAATCGTAGATGGCGTCATGATAGCGGACGAATACAACATTTAAAATAAATAAATAAATTTTTAAAAAACTAAACAGGTCGAGAAATATACTTGGGCAGACGTTACTATACCTGGGCGGCCCGCCCAAGTATAGTCTATGTGTGGGAAACCCTGATGTCATAAATGCCATCTGTCCTAGCATTCACAATTATTCATGACTGCAGGGCGTACCCAATAGTAAACCGATCATATTCAGAACATTGTGATTTCTGAGACTTTCAAAAAGGTAAAGCTCTAGTTGATAATTTTTAGGATTATTATTGAGATACTGAGATTCTTTGCAAGCCTTGAGAGTTCTGCACTTTTTAATTTTAAAACCATCATTGCGTTTTCCAACATCTAACAACGCACTCTTTTCTTCTGGTGCCAAACTGAAGAATTGTAAAAAAGAAACTGTTTCTTGTGGGAAAGTACTCATTGTTTCTGTGTTATATAACATTATTGTTGTGAAAGCTCTTAAAGTGTTCGGTAAAGCCTCTCTTCTCTCACCCTGCTCTACATGTGTGCAGAATCTCTCTTAGCACACGTTTGACATTTAGGAATCTGTGTGAAGAGCGGGCCAATGCTCGACTCACGGTTTTATAAAACGTCTTAGGCTTGGAAGCAGAAGAAATAAGACCAAAAGTAATGCAAAAACGAGGCTGCTTTTCTTTTCTGCACCAAGTGAAATGGACAACTCAAAAACTAAACCTCTTTGGTTTATATTTTTATTTTATTCATTAATGTCTTATTTCATGTCTTTGATTGTTTTCTATATTGTGTGTTTTAACTACCGGTGCATGTTTCTGCACATTGTGATAAAAAAATAAAAAAATGAAAATGTTTGGCTGTCTGTTTACGCCATGCCCCCAGTGTTTAGCTTCAATAATTCAGCACAACTTTCAAAATGAAAGCCAATGAACTAAAACTCCATGTAAAGTTGAAATTCAGCCTCTAGCACAATTAGTGTTGGTCTGGCTACAAAGCTTCTGTGTGACTCAAGATTATTTTCATCATTGGCATAAGAGACACCGTTTCTGAGGTATTGCTAGAAGAAATCTTACTGCTGATGATGGAGATGTCTCTGTTCTTGTAGTACTCCGACAGTGTGATGGAGGAACCAGAGATGGAGGCCACAGTACGAACCGTCCGACTGCTATCAGCACAGTCCAGGTAGCCCGCGGTGATCCCCGTCTCGTACCCCCCACCGACCCCCCTGCCTGCACTCGTCAGCCCACCTCCTCCCTGGCCTCCACCCAGGCTGTCGGGGTAGTTGAAGGAGTCCCTGGTGCGGTCCCGACAGTACGACTTGAAGACCCACTGCACCACTGGGGTCTGGGTGGACACGCTGTTGTACTGACATGGCAGAACCACCGACTGGAACAACACAGCATACCTCTTCTCGTCACGCACAAACACATTGACCCCAGAGCAGAGGGGAGGGAGGACACCTGTGGGAGGATGAGGAGATAATGAAGAGGGATCAGTAAAGTGTGAAAGAAGGGTGGGTTAAAAAACAGGCTAGATAATCATTTAATGTACGTATGTTCGATTTGAGCTTCAAGCGCTCCACTTCTTCTCAGAGTCATATTCAGATCTGCGAGATATTGTATTTTTGCCCATATCAGATATCGCAGGACTTAGCTTGTTTCACTTATTCTGCACATATTTTGTACCACCCACCTGCAGAGAACATGATGATTCTCCTGTAGTGGTGTTAACATATTATCGTGCCTATTGTAAACATTCTGTTTGCATTCCCTTAGCAAAACAACTTAACATTACTTTGTATGTAACATTGGCTTATAGCTTTTTAAAGTGTTTATCTGCAGATCCTTAATCAGAGCTGAATGCAGACATGACGCAGATATTTATAGATCAGAATACACTTATCAGACGACATCACTCGCTCTGATCATAATGTAAAGAAAGAAGCTTGGCCTTAGAGTCTCTTTAAAAAACAAAAATCAGTATCCAAGTATTCCAGTGATAACTCTTTCATGGCTGCATTGCAAACAGGATCTGCTAATAGCTAATTCTGCTTATATTGAATGGTGCCAATTGGTTGTTGGAGAGCTGCAGTACCAGACTTTGAAAACCTCCGACTTACACAAACACAACACCACAGATCTGGAAGCCAAAACAGGTTTCAGTAATAACTGGGGATGTGTAATGAGGGGGGTTTAAGGACTATTACAGTAGACAGCAACATACTATGATTCAGATACTGAGTTGAGGTTTAAGGAGACACCTGTTCCTGTGTAATCACTTGAAACCAATCTTGACAAGTCAAACGCTCCCTTCATTGCAAAATGGAAAGCAGCTTTTCCAAAATGAGATTCAGTGAACATTGTATCGTTTAGCTGTAATGAAATGAGTCAGCCTGCAGTTTGGAAAGATAAGTGTAAGAAAACACAGCCTTCTTGAAACTGTTTGGGTTGCTTCTTCTTGGTGAAGTCTGACTATGAGCTGAGTTGACTCTGGATCACATGGTGACCAGGAGCTCGAGCCCGGTAGTTCAACAGCAACACAGTAGAGACGGGGGCCATGTGAGGTAAACACACCCGCACAGTCACACCCAGAAACATCTGCGCATGCTGCTGAGGGTGTGTGTGTATTTCAGGCTGAGCAGTGGGAGGTGTGTATGAACTGGACCAGTGAACAGGGATGAAGTGAGGGATGAGAGAGGGGCCGCTTCACTTAATCCAGACCAATCCTAATGAAAGACTTCTGTTTTCTTTCTAAGTGAACTTAACTAAACACCCTTGCATGGTTTCAAACATTTGACTATTCTTTCTTTGCTGTTTTTCAAATGGACATAATGAAACTTTAGATAATAAAAGGACTGCAAAGAACTAACCAGAGTTTCACACTGTAGCTGTGCTGAAACGATTTGTCAAGTGATTGATACGTTGATTGACAGAAACAGTCATCTACATTATTAGATGCTGATTTTCTCTTACATTTAAAAAAACGATATATATTGACTTGTGCTCTCTTGATCGGACAAAACAAGCATTTTTAAGGTCTTTTTCACTTTTGACATTTCAGAGACTGAATGAGTAATTGGTTTGGTAATTAAAATGATTTATTTTGTAGTTTATATCCTAATAGAATTGTGAACAGGTCATTAGTTGCTGTGCTTTTATTTAAAAAAAACTGTAGCCATTACTGTTAGTTACATTCTGAGGATTTGTGACCTTCACACATAGACCTATTTTTCTTACCAGAATAATGTTGTTCTTTAAGTATGCAGTTATAGGCTTGTGTGAGTCGTATGAAGCCAAAAGGTAATATGTTGGCTGGAGAAGTTCAAATTGTTTTGCGGGGAAAAAAGCAATTCTGGCCAAGACAAATCAAGCTGACTAAAACTGAAATTCCTCAGGGTGAACATTTCGAAGTTCTGAGAACTGGAAAAAAACAAACAGGAGATTTGTCTCCTTGGAGCACAGGCTCTGGGGCGATCCAGGCTTTATTAGTTTTCAGAGGAAGCCACCTCCAGAGGAGAAAATGAAAGCAGGAGGAGGGCAAAGAAGGTTACTGTTGTTGTAGGACAGTGGAACTTGCTGAGAATGCTCAAGAGACGGATTTTTTGTGACACTTGATTTTGCTTTTAATTGAGATAAACAGATTCAAAAAACAACTTTTGTTTAATTTAACATGATACTACTAAAATGATCATTACTGTAGGCCTATCACCATAATGGTGATACAGTAATGATCATTTTAGTAGTATCATGTTTGGCATTACCAAAATCACAGCAATGAGCCCAGCTACTCCGGTGTTTTACCTGGCTACTTTAGTACAAAGTGTAGTGCTACTGCTAACTCAACAATGTGTCCAAAACTATAATATATTTGATCAATTCACTAATATGAAAATAATGAAATGTGGATCAATAAGTGTTTTAAATGCATCTACTATATGTTTTATTAGTTTACTAATATTTATTGAGTGTATTTTTTGTTTCGACTAATTCAATTGAGTGGTCGAATGTAATTTACTACTGTTAGACCTCTTAATCCACAACCCCCAAAATAGTCCGGGAGCTGTAGGGTTGAACCTCGTTTCGTTTGATAAAGTTGTTTTTTTTGCTGTTTCTTGTAGCTTGGGGGTACCTCTTCAAAATCCAAGAGGGTGCCCGGTGATATCCCTTGAGCATTTTTGGATATTAACCCCTTCATGCCCACAATTCCCAAATCCCGGAAAAATAAAGATTTATGAGATTTCATGCCAAATTCTCAATAGAAATGCACCAAATTAGCTTTCTCCAATGTTTATTCATAAAGGAGGTCATGTGTTCTAAATGAATGAATATTAACCCTTTTATGCCAAGCCAGTAAAACAGGTCGCTGGATGAACCTTCCTACACCCATTGAGCTTTTCAGATCCAGAACAATGGATTTAAAGAAAACATTTTTAATATGCTTTTCATGTCTAACACATGTTGTAACCATCATCTAATTAAGCAATAGCTCACGACAGGCCGTGGTATATGCTCATTATATCACAGGTAAGGGGCGTGGTTCGGCCCGACGCGAAGCGGAGGGTCGACAACCCCCTTACAGTAGCTGTGATATAATGAGCATATATCACGGCCTGAAGTGAGCTATTGCTTTTATAAAACGGTTACCAAGTGTGGCAATATGAAAGAAAAATACACACTCTAATTTAAATAGTTTTTATTAGTAAATAATGATGTTCAAAATAAAATAGTCCCTCCGTTGCCTTCTGCACAAAACATAGTGCAAGGTGGTTGCTATGCAACAACACTGACAGCAAGCGAACATATTAGACGGAGAGCGTTGATCCATTATTTGGCTGTTCATTTACATTAATGTGTATGTTGCTGTTTATTGTGCATCCACTGAAAAACTGTCCGGCTGTTGCTTGGCGTGGCGAGAATATTGCTCCACTTTCTCCGGTCTCCGAGATTGGGCTTCCAGTAGCTCTGGAGAGAGCTTTTGCACCTGTGGCCACTAACGGTCATAAGTTCTCTGCTTTGTTTCAAGACCTGCATCAGAAAGCTTTTGAATGGTGGTACTTTTCCAGTTGGTCTACCTGCTCTTCACGTAGCTCTGCATGTCGTAGTTTAGGTGCTTTTTTTCTGGAGATAGGAACTGCTCAATCCACTCCTACATACTATAGTAAGACCCCCCCCGGAGGTCGAAGTTAATCTTAAATGTTTCCATTTTATGCTTTGTAAGTTTGTTTCGTAACGGAAGAAATTTAAATATATTTAAAACACTGACAAGTCAAATCAAGCAATCTGATTGGTCGATAGCGTTTTTGCGGATCTCTTTGATTAGAGATTTGAAAACGTCGTTGCTTGCTTTAAAAGTAGCACAATTCATTATGTTAAACCTTCAAAAGTATCTAGATATCCCTGCCCTAATGCCAAAGGAACTGCACACTGAATATGTTTTTGCCGTTTGATGTCTATGTCTGGACCGCTGCGTCAAAAACGAGGGCTTCTGCCCAGCTTCTGCCCCGTTACTTCTCCGCTGCTTTCTTGTTCCATTATGAAAAGCAAGCAGTTTGCCCAACGGTATAGAGAGGCGAAGTCCCGCCCATCTACTTCCGACCCATGGGACCCCGGAAGCGGAAAATTATACATTGACGTCAATGGAGAGAGAAAAGTCATCTTTCGATCCCGTTTGAATTGTGCCACGAATGACACATATGATGTTTGTCAAATTAAAAGAACATTTTGCAAGTCAAAAAAATAAAAATGTGTCGTAAAACTGTGAAGTTACAATTTTTTTTGTGTGAAACCGCTCAGTGAACTACAGGTCTCTGATCTCGCACAATACGCGTCACCATCACAAAGATGGCTGTCACGTTAGTAAATTTCACCTGTTTCTTTCAGAATGAGGCGAAAAAGTATAAAACGAGGTGAAAATCACTACAAGTCTGGGCATGTTGAGAGCTGTACATACACGAAAGGGAGCGGTTCTGTAAGAGCCAGCATGCGGGACCGGCTTTACAAGGTTTCAGTGAGTAATATGAGTGCAATGTTTAAGGTTAATGTCAGCTAGCTAACAAGGTACACTAACGTGTTTTGTTTTAGAAACTAGTTTTCTCCTTAAGAACTTTGTGGTGTCTGTGTATGCTGTGGATAACATTAGTGTTCACAAGAACAAGATACACTCCCGTGTTTTGTTTTAGTTGCTCTTCAGATTGAAGCGGCCAGTTCTATATCGACTATATGTGTGATCTCCTTTTTACATCTCGTTGTGTCATTTGAGTTTATTTGCTGTGTGTAGATTCAAGGATTTTGGTTATCTTGTCCAGGGATGCAAACTTGTCACCTTTCGGCGAAATTCTCCGTTTTAAATCCAAAATAGGTCGTTTTTGTGATTCCTGTAGATCTGCAATAAAAATATTTTTTGGGTATGGGAGGGGGTCTGGGACCCGGATTAATGTGCGGCCGCGAGCTTTTTTTATATATATTATAATGAAGCGCGAGCTGTGTGCTCGAGTCTTCCTGCCTGTCGGCTCTGCTCATGATGTATAATAAGCCTCTGCTGCTCGGCGATGATGGTCTAGCTTCAGGAGCTACATTACCTACTTTCGTTAATATTAACTGTGCGTCCGGAGTCCCTGTGGCACAGACTGGACCGCTGGTGAACAGCTGTTAGAACGGGCCGTTCAGGTGTTCACAATAGAGCTCCCTGTCGGAGCGGCAGAGCGTGATGTGCACTGAAAAGTTTTTTTTTCCCGTCGCAATATTATCGTTGAGCTAGCTAACTAGCATACATTGTCACTATCTGCTAACGTTAGCTTTAGCCTTCGTTTTCTAATCGTTTTTTTCATAGGCTATAAACAGAGGTGGTATAAGTATATATCTTGTAATTGATTAAAATTAGAAGTACTCAGTTCTTGTACTTGAGTAAAAGTAGAAGTACCAGAGTGTAGGAATACTCTGTTACAGTAAAAGTCCTGCATTCCAAATGTTCCTCAAGTAAAAGTAGAAAAGTATTATTATCAAAATATAGTGAAAGTAGCGACAGTAAAAGTAGTCATTTTGCAGATTGGTCCATTTCAGAATAATATGATACGTTTTATAATGATTGATCATGAAAGTGTTCTCAAAGCTGGTAAAGGTGCAGCTAGTCTGAATGACTTTGTATACTGCAGGGTAGCTTTTGGATTTACTCCAGGTGGAACTAAAGTCTGATTTAACACTTGATTATATTTCACATCATTCATCCACATCTGTAAAGTAACTAAAGGTATTACATACATGTAGTGGAGTAAAAGTACACCATTTACCTCTGAACTGTAGTGGAGTAGAAGTACAAAGTAGCAAAACATTGAAATACTTAAGTAAAGTACAAGTATCTCAAAATTGTGCCCAAGTATAGTACTTGTTGAGTTTATGAACTTAGTTACTTTACACCAGTGGCTATAAAGATAGAAAGACTAAGCCTTGCACAGAGGCCTGAAAATACATTTTCAAAATGCTCAACAGTGCTGCCAAAATTATAAACTGACTGCTACACAATTAAAATAAATGCTTTTTATATATTTCTATTAGATGTGACTCTATGGCGTTTCTGTTAATATTAACACTGCTGCTTTAGTTGTTCTGACTGCTAAAATCCTCTGTTATTCCTCATTTTAAAGCCGATATTCTGTGGGGTCAGGGGGCTCGGATCCTTGTCACCTTTTTCATACCTGATGAGTTTGCATCCCTGTTGTCAATTTGTTTGGTTATCTAGGCACAGCTGTGTGTGACTCCCTCTGGTACACTGGTATGTGTTTTCCTAATGTAGAGAGCATTGATTAATTAATAAACTACACACTGACTCTAGATCCTGACCAAATCCTTATTTTTTGATCAAATGTTTTTCAAAAAAATGTATTGTATATTATATAACAGCTGCAAATCACAGACCGGAGTCTCTGCTACTGTGGACCACGAAGGAGGGGATCATCATCCCCATCCCCAAAGACCCTGCATGGCATGGAAATCTCCTCCTCCTGGAACAATTCTACACCCAGCATATGCTCGCTGTGTTGGCCAGTAGAGAGGAGGACATTTAAATAAACATACTCTTAACACCCTCGGACTCTGCGTTGTGTTTCGTATGTGTGATGGGGTGTTATGCAGAGGGGAGGAAAACAGGACACAGCAGATTGGGATTGTGGTGGAGATGCTGAGCAGTTATTTAATTGTTGCGTGTAATTATTATTATAATGTGTGCTTCTTAGTTATTCCATCTTTTGCTGTAACATGGATCTGTATGTAACTCTATATTTAATTGTTATCTACCACACTTCCTTCTACATCATACACCATCATTATACATGATGGTGTATATAGGATATGTATTTATTTGTATACATATCTAAATTGTATAATTTTATTTTTCGTATTTGGGATTTCTCTTTTGTCCACTCAAATACACTTGGCCCTTTCTCTTTTCCATGTGGAAAATGGCAGCTGCATATTCTGCTTTTCTCATCTGCTCCCTGTCTGCTCATCTACGATGAGAAAATTATATAATTAATTACTAATAATCATTTAAACCTGTTATTACCAATATTTCACAAATTCTTCATGTAAACTTAAGAGCACAGCTGTATGTTGAGTATGTCAGCTTTGCTTGGTTCATCTTACTGGGGGGGGGGGGCTGCTACATGGATGTCGGTGCAGTCCACAATAATTTTGCAGCTGAAGGCAGAATGAATTTATTATTGACTCAGAATGAAGCACAACTTCATGTCATACAATACATTGACTTTATTTGTAATTGTGTAAAAAAAATATGAGCATTGATTAGCAAGCAGGACCTGGCAGGAACAGAGAATGGTGATGGATGGAGCTGGGAAGAGAGAAGAATAAAGAAAACAGATCAACTTTATTATCGGATATTAAAAATTCAATTTCAAAACAAGTTGCCGCTCCTACAGTTTTCTAGTGTGTAAAGATGATTTCACATGACCAATGCAAAATATCACACTCAATACATGTGTGTCTCTGAGGGGTGCATTGTGCCTTTGATGTATATAAATAATATACCATAACCAAATACTATTACGTACAGTGGAAATCAGGTTACCAGAGCAGGTCAGACCAGTGTGCATGTTCCTCAGGGTCTCAGCAGTTACAGGTGAGGTAAAGAAAATAAAAGAGAAAAAGGTCAGTAACAACACTTTAAAGTAACAACACTGAATAATTATCTCTTTTAATAATTTTCTCTCAGTAATCACTCAACTACTGTCTTTCCAACAAACAGATTGACTCACTCTCACTATCATCACAATGAAACACGTCCAGAAGAATGTCATGCAAAGCTGCCTGTCTTCCTTCCTTCGACTCTCCCTGAACTGCCTGATCTTTTAATGGTCAATGTTAACCATTTGTGCAGATAGCATTAAGTAGAAAAGATCGCTGATACTAATGTGGCGTTAGCCTACCTCCCGCCCCCTTAGCACCTGGTGGAGGGGGCGATAGGCTACTCTTCAAATGTTTCACAAAATACTTACCATCATGACTACTCTTACTGTTTAACATTTTGGTTTACTTCATGTTAAGGCTAATACAAATGACAAGGCTAAGTAATGTAATATAATGCTAACTAACATGCTCGCTACTAGCTAGGTAGCTAACTTGACTATGTTCCATGCAAAACATGTATATTACCTGATATGTTTGGTCCAACGACTCCTGGTCCTTTCATCAGACGGGAAGCGATAGAACGAGCAAGTGGTATGATCTCTTTTGTGATTACAACCTCGTACAAAGCACACAGGCATCTTGTAAAAGTGAATTTATTGGAGCAATCTCTTATATTTATTGGAGGGAATAAATCAGTCTTCTTCTTCCTCTTTGCTTTGCGAGTCACAACCAGTCTTGGAGCATTATCGCCTATGACATCACTTACGCGACCCAGAATGCATTTGGGATTTGTAGTCTTTCTAGTTGCGTATTATTCATAGTCTTATATTTCAGCATTTTTACGACAAACTGTGACTTTTTTTGCATGGAAATGATTGTTTAAGATTGACAAACATCATATGTGTCATTCGTGGCACAATTCAAACGGGATCAAAAGATAACTTTTCTCTCTCCATTGACTTCAATGTATAATTTTCCGCTTCCGGGGTCCCATGGAGGCTCCCGGAAGGAGAGGGACTTCGCCTCTCTATACTGTTTTTCTCAGACGCGGAGGGATACTGACTTGTTGTGAAAAGTAACTTACAATTCTACCCGTGGTATACGCTCAGTATATCACGGCTAAGAACCAATCAGATTGCTTGATTTGACTTGTCCGTTTTATAAAGTGTAATATACCCTGTGATTATGTAATTAAATCATAATTGCAAGATTTTGTTGTATTCTGCCTCCAGATTGTATTTGGAATAATTGGCGGTTGGTGCAGTTCCTGTATTATTCCTAGCTATTTGAGTTTGCTAGTCAAGACAAAAACACACTGGGGACTCTTTGGGTCATCCGTCCACTTATTTTATGCCCTTGATGAAGCATAATCTGTAAGTATTTTATTTCTAAGATTATTGTGGACACTACTATATTTTATATTGACTATTATTTCACATTATTATACATTTGTGACCCGCTCGATCAGTCGGAAGTCGCAACGGCTCATTTCAAAATAAACGTTGATTTGTGTAAAAAACTAGTTTTTCAGGGTTCGGGTGTTTGATTTTAAATAAACAAAGTCTTGGCTTTCAGAATATGAAACTTTTATTTCCAAAATCTCACGACAAATACATGTTTGAAGCTTGTAAAGGGAATATGACAGCTCTCATTGTCCACTCTGCTGTTCAGCAGCGCCGCTTCCCCTCCCTCCGCTGAAATTATGAATGTTAAGGCGTATTATATAGTAATCAAGGATAACACGGCAGGGTCCGTTACAGTTTGTTTTCATCTCATTTAAAATAAACAATGTCTTGGTTTTCAGAATATTAAACTTGTTTCGGCAAATTCAGATGAAAAATACAACTTTGAAGCTTCTAACGGCATGATTACAAGCGGAGAACGGAGTAATTTAACGTCACAGCTAGGGTGACCAGATGTCCCGCTCTGTGCGGGACTGCACAGCATTTTTATAATTTCTCCCCCGTCCCACAGAAAGGCCTGCTCGGTTCGCCGACGGCCTGCACCGTCCTTTATTATTATATTTGTTAAACGGCATCATAATGCGCTGACAGGCGAAAGAGGTGCCCCCCCCCCCCCCCCCATTGACAGTTCAGTTCACCAGCGTACACTTCCCCAGGGAAAACAAACACAATACACACAAATGCAAAAATACACACACACACACACACACACACACACACACACACACACACACACACACACACACACACACACACACACACACACACACACACACACACACACACACACACACACACACACACACACACACACACACACACACACACACACACACACACACACACACACACACACACACACACGAGCTTCCCCCAGACCAGTAATACAAACGAAAATATGTTTCCTCCTACTTTGGTCATTTATTAGCCGCTAATTAGCAATCAGATCGATGGATTCCAGAGAAGAGGAAACTTTGAAGGCCTTTTCCTCAAAATGATGACTCGTGACAGTCATTAGCCTATTTCATGTGACATATTTTGCTTAATATTTGGAGTACAACAACAATCTCATATCATTAGAAAATTAGGAATCTCCTCTTTCCAACAGTTTATATAACTAAAAATGTGTCTCCGGGTCAATGGGACTGATTTCGATAGAGCAAGTCACATTTGTTTTTCTTTCTCATGATGCTAGCTATTGATGTAGTCTACTGTTAGTGAGTGACTTTCTGTTGATGTTGTTAGCAAAGGTTTCTCCAAAGCTAGATAATACCCTTCCTGCACTGCTCATAGGTTCAATTGTCACTAGTACTCTCAAGGCTCAGACAACTTGTTTGCAAGTAGACCTAGCAGGAAAAATGGTAGAGTCCAAGAAGCTTATCAATAGCATGTATTCCTATGGTGTATGTTGTTCTTACACAGAGTATCGCAGGTTCAATAAATCAGCATCTCAGGCAGCAGTAGCAGATTTGAAGTTGTCTGACGTATTTAATGCTGACGATGGTCTAGTTCAGGCTATTGTGGATCATTTTGATGCTGATATAGCCTCTCAGAATGGTAAGCAGTCCACACATTCACTAGCTGTCCTTCTCACACAGTACTCGCAGAGCTCTGGAGAGGGTGAGGAGCAAACCAATCCAAAGATCAACAGGATCCCTAAAGATTCACCAGACATTCCATACAATATAGACATTCACAGATACCAGAGACCTAAACAGCCTCCAATGCCACCAGATGAAGCCACAAAGGCTGTCTGCTCCCTGAAGTCACTTGCTCACCAAGTACTTGTGGTAACGAGAGCTTCAAAGCCGGACCTTAGTTTTCTACAGGAAGTTCTTACTCAGGACAACTGCCCAGAATACCATGGATACAACACAAAACATAGCAGGGAGCAGGGCACTCTCCCCCAGGCCAAGACAAAAGCGCTCTACTTACCCCTGATCGACATGAAGCCATCTGATCCCGATACAATGATGACAGCCATGGCCAGAGTACAAGAGCTCACATCTGAAACTGGTCAGAATTTCAGTGTGCTGACATGTGACCAGCAGCTCTACCGGGTTGCAGTGCAAGTGTTATGGGCCCATCCAGATAAGTTCAAAGACATGCACTTACGTCTTGGGGGTATGCATGCATTGATGAGTTTTGTTGGGGCTATAGGTTCACTGATGGCGGAAAGTGGGCTCTCTAGTGTCCTGTCAGAAGTATTTGGTGGGGTTGCCAAGATGTTGAATGGGAAGAGGTTCCCTCAGAATTTACGTGCCCTGCGCATGATGGCGGAGGAGGTGCTGCGGAGTGTGATTATGGATGGCCATTTCCAGAAAGCAGACGATCTGATGAGAGCCTTGAATCAGATTGCTAGTCAAAGTAGGACAGCCAAACTTTGGGTTGAGGTCTTGGTGAAACCAGTGTTGCTGATGATGTCGTACATCCGGGCTGAACGTGAGGGTGACTGGCTTCTCCATCTGACCACATTCCGGAAGATGCTTCCCTACTGCTTTGCAGCTGGCCATGTCAACTATGCCAGGTATGGCCTCTACTACCTCCGTTCCATGGAGAAGCTTCCTCCACTATTTCCTCCAAGGGCAACATGTGACGCGACACATCCGTGGAATATGGAACGGCCTGTGGAGTGACCAGTTCATAGAGTCCACCTTCATGAGGTACGGCCACAGTGCAGGAGGGATCATTGGGATAACCTTAAAGCCAGAAGCACTGAAGATCTGGGCCCTGAGCCGCCACATCTGCTGCAAGATTGAATCAGACATGAAGGACATGGAAGAGGAGGAGACAAATACAACAAAAGTACATCTCTATCACAAGGAGGAGGCTAACGCCAGGGTTAGAGCCGACACCAAGGACAGGGATGGACTTCATCAGAAACTAGACACCTGCCTCCATCCATTGGATCCCAACACACATCCAGGAGAGAGCATTGTGAACATCACCAGTGGCAAGATAGCCCCTCCAACTGCCAGTGTAGACAGTGCTGTAAAGATTGGAGAGGCAATGTTAGAACAATTTTAAAAGACCTGGCCAGAGGGATTTTACAACACCATCTCAAGCAAAGTGAAGACCATGGCAACAACAACCAAATCCATCACAATTGGCGACTCCAAAATGTATGACCTAAATGTGATCTATTCGAGGACCATTGCACTTTTCTCTAGTGACCGCGATGTTGACGTGAAGGATGTCCTTGCCTATGAGCTGGCACCAGTCCCAACTGCCATGTTCACAGAGGATGGAATGCGAATTTGTAAAGCCAAGTCCACACTGAAGAAGTCCCTCCAGGTGGAAGTCTCCAGGTGGAATGCCGGTGATGCAGATGTCGCTGTCATTGATGGATCAGCACTTCTTTGGACCATACACTGGCCAGCTGATGGTACTGTCGCTGATTTTATTGATAATGTTAAAACACGGCTGATTTCATGCCTGTCAGAAAGTGACGTCTACCTCATCTTTGACAGATACTATGATTACAGTATCAAGTCTGTCACCAGAGATGTCAGGGAGACAGTGGTCAGTAGGAAACATCATCTCCTACTATCAACTAAGCTACCAGCCCAGAAGGTTGTCTTGTCATCCATTGAAAACAAGAAACAGCTCAACCGATTAATATTTAAAGAACTGACTGAAGACAGGCTTTTCCATCTACGGGGCACAAACAAACACAAGTTGGTGGTGACAGGGGAGGACTCATGCCCCATCGAGATCAGGATGGAAGAAAGAAGGAGCCGATATGAGCTAGAAAATCAGCAGGAAGAAGCTGACACCATCATTGTCCAACAAGTCCTGGGGTGTGCTGGAGAAGCCCATCAAATCTCTGTGGTTTCTGATGACACAGATGTGTTCGTCCTACTCCTTCACCATTACCATCAGGCAGGACTGGATGTACCACTCATCATGGAATCCCCCCGCAAGGAAAGAGCCATAGTGGACATCACTGTCCAAGCATTCAGAAATTGTCGAGAACCTTTTACCAGCCCATGCCATATCGGGATGTGACACTGTAGCGTCTTACTATGGGTTGGGAAAAGGCTCTGTCATCAAAGTCATGAAAGCTGGGTCCGAACTATCAGCCAAAATAGGCAACATGGATGCACCATTCCAGCAAGTCCTCGACCAAGCGCACTGCCTTCATCTCAGCCTGTTATGGCATAAAGGAGAGCACACGTGTCACACACAAGGCTACTTGTCTGGGGAAAAAAGAATGGAAAAGGACATATGTCTGCTCCAAACCTTGCTGCTCTACCACCAACAAATGAAGCCTTCATTGAGAATGTTAAGAGGGCCCACTTTCAGGCAATGTTGTGGCGAAATCTCAATGTAAACCTGCTGCCAGCACTGAACCCAGAGGAATTTGGATGGAAAAAAGATACGTGTAACAGGTCACTGATCCCAACCCATCTACCAGAAGATGCCAAACGTGTCCCAGATTATATTTTGGAGATGATCAGGTGTGGCTGCAAGAGTGATAACCCTTGCAACTCCAAGAAGTGCAGTTGTAAAGTGCATGGTTTGCCATGCACAATGTTCTGTGCATGTTTTAGGGTGGGATGCTCAAGATCCTACCAATAATGTGTCATTTATATATGCTAATGAGCAAAGTTTTGTATATAGTATCTGCTTGCCTTTCCTTTTTGTTGTTGGCAATAAACGCCACGCAGTTGCGTGAGCAAAAGAAAGAAGATGTTGCATTGTCTTTGCAGAATTCACTGCACTTCAAAAGTATGTTTTGCTGGGTCAGCTTAAAAGGGTTAATAATAATTAATGTATAATACAATGCACTGTATGAATATAAACATCGAGGAAGGCAAATGTGATACATTTGATTTTTTTATATATTTCAATATTATTGCAATTTCATAAATCCTTATTTTTCTGGGATTTAGGCATGTTGGGCATGAAGGGGTTAATATCTGAAAATGCTAAAAGGTTATCAGTGGGCACCCTCTTGTACTCCTATTGAATAAACATTGGAGATATTAAATTGGGTGCATTTGATTTAAGTATTTTACATGAAATCTCATAAATCCTTATTTTTCTGGGATTTTGGCGTTTTGGCCATGAAGGGGTTAATATCCAAAAATGCTCAAGGGATATCACCGGGCACCCTCTTGGATTTTGAAGAGGTACCCCCAAGCTACAAGAAACAGCAGAAAAAAAACCTTTATCAGACGAAACAAGGTTCATCCAAAAATCAGGCTTTGGCTCCCGGACTAAAAGCTTTGGATCATTCATTCACACATGACTGAGTCTGCTGCAGTACTAGCGTTACTAACATACCGTCAATTTAGCAACTATAACTTCACTTTATAATATTTCCTGTGTAAACACTATCGTTTTGGGAGAGGTTAGTAGTGTACTCAGGAAGAATAACGCGTATAAAGTGTACAATGGGGAGCACAAAGTTATTAAACAACCTGTTACACCACTTTAGTGGATACCATCGTCTGCTCTGTCCTTACCTGTCAGACAAACGATAAAAATCCAGCACTTCGGCACCAAAATCATTTTCCAAATCCTGCAGGTGGATATTATAACAGTCTTCTGAAGAACGTCGTCCTCTTTTCGCTTTCTTCTCATCCCCGGGCGATACTTCAGGTTCTGGCTCACACACACAGTTACAAACTAACGGTCACTGGCACATAACGGGACCAGCGTGAAGCTTGGTGAAATAAAAACACATGACTTCCGGTTACTGTTTCCACAATAAAAGCTCAATTGTGGCGGTTAATGTTAATGAGTGAGTAGGCCTTAGGCCTACATATTTTTTCAAGTTCAGTTGCTAGAAAACAGTGTAGTTTATGTTACCACGCGACATTTTACACAGTACCACCAATCCCCATCCAATATTGGAACAACATGCCAAATATTAAAAATAATAACATAGCCAAGAGACGAGTCTTAGCCAAAAACGTGTTAGCATCGTTTGAAAGATGAGGTGCGTTATGTCAATAGACTTTAGGCATCAATGAAAATAATATCCAGCTGCTTGCTTGTATGTTATTGAGGTTAACTTGTATCGTTTTATTTTGAAGTCCAAATGATCCCGGCACGAGTTGCCTGCCTCGCCCTGTAACTTGACGTCGCAGACGCTCTTTCCAGACAATGGATTGGCAGTGATAGAGGGAGGGTAATAAAAGAAGTTAGGACGTTAATGAATCCACTACATTACATAAATACATAATACTTCAACCGGCACTAGGCCTACTACTAAATATATTTTAGTTTTCACCTGCCATCAATTACATCATGTGATCAGAGGATTGCCGTACATTGTTTGGTGTACTGTTGCCATCTAGTGTTCAAGTTTCATAGTAGAAAAAAGTTGTTTTTTAAATTTATTTATTTCAGCTTAATTTTTACAGCATAATTCAGGAATGGAATGCATCACACAATGTTCACAACATAAATCCAAATATTAAACAGATAACCATTGTTGAGATAAAATAGTATTTATAATGTACATTTGCCATTGAAGGATAGGAACCTATTAAAAAACAAAATTGACATAAGAACAACAACTTTGAAGGTGGCATGTTAAAGGATGTTTTATACTGCACATGTTCAATTATAGAAAAATCTGTATTAAATAATGCTAATTTAATTTGTGATTTAAAAAGAAGAAGAAGAAAAAGAAGAAGTTCTAGTTCTAGTTTCTAATGTCATGGTTTGAAAAATTAGACACACCACATAGGAGGACATTTAAAAGGCTCAGTATACTATACAAGTTTTGACAGTGTCTAACTGAAATAAACACATCATTCAATGAAGTGAGAAAAATTGAAGTCTTTTGTGTGGAGGTAGGTTCCAAAAAAAAGAAAAGAAAAACCACCACCAGTTACACCCAACAGCAGAAACCACACATAAGCAGACACGTAACAAGGCCTTGCTTCAGCATGTTGTTATGCAACAATGCAATGGTGTTGTGTTTAAAGATAAATTACCAGCTAATTTCTTGATTAGAAAAACCTTTTTCTGGGGGATCTCTGAAATCTTTGACTGGTTGCTAATATTTGTATGACATGTGTTTTGGTAAAGAAAAAAAAATATATAGATCATGCCCTATAGGCTGACCCCGCCCACTCTCTGTTTAAAATGGATCAGATAGGCTTTGTGGCTGCCATTTTGCTTCCTGCTCTTCTTCAAATGATCCTCCCAATAACAACTTCACCCTAAAAAGGACAGATTATGCTTCCACTAAATTCTAGTATAGTTATGGCGTTTTAGCCAATCAGGTCACACCTTGAGTGTGAGATTACTGGCTGCCATTGGAGTAAAGCCCAAGGAGATAAACCAGAAGTTGGAAGATTGCAGTTGATACAGGTTGGATGCTTTACTAGTCATTTTGCCTCCTAGTTGGCTTATTGGCTGGCACCGATGGTCTGTCACGATCATCATAGGGCTCATCATAGCGGTCATCAACATCAGAACGACGGTCTCTTCGGTCATCATAGCGGTCATCAACATCAGAACGACGGTCTTTTCGGTCATCATAGCGGGGGTCGTCGTCGTAACGCTCATTGCGGTCACTCGGCCTGTCGCGCCGGTCATCATAGTCACTGCGTCGATCATCGTAGTCGCTGCGCCGATCGTCATTGTTGCTGCGCCGATCGTCATAGTCGCTGCGACGGTCGTTGTAATCGCTGCGCCCATCCTCATTATCCTTGCGGCGATCGTAGTCGCGCTCACTCCGTTCCTCGTTGCGTTCGTTGCGCTCAACAGGGCTCCTCCTCACGCTGGAGTCATCATAACCTTGGGGGTCCTCGTGCCCATCAGGACGGCGACCATCACCATTCCTAGCTGGCTCTTTGTCACTGTACTCTTCCTCACGAACTCTGGAAAGGGAACACATAACAGTCAGCTATTGTTATTTTTACTTTGGCAATGTTCTCCTGGAAAATAGCTTTCACCAAAGACTAGCTGCCTTGAAACCAGCTTAGCTGAGTCGGGTTGGTTCTTGAAATATTTAATGTAGCCTTGCCAAAACAAAACAAAAACTTAATATTAAAAAAAGATTGAACCTTTCACATAAACACCATTGTCAACTGCCTAGGCCAACAGCACCTGTTATCTGATCCAAATGATCTATTAGCCAAATTTGGCAAGACTAGAGATAGAGATACAGGAATAAACATGACATAAAAATACTTGAACATTTGTCCAAATGGAGCGAATATGGCTGTGTATATCAGAACAAGTTTCTGAAGCTTATTTATGTGAAACATTGACTTGCAGCTTCCTTTTCATAAAGGTCTGTTGGTAATAAGCAGTTTTGGAAGTGTTTTGGTACAAACATGTAGTCTGCTGTTATAATATTCTTTTTTTAAATATGTTTCAGCGAGTATGTTTCTCGGTTGACCGAAGGCTGTCTGATTTGTTCGGTTATCATAAAACAGCATCTTGTTCAGTCAGTGTAAGGGAGAACATATTTACCCCATTGCGTATTCCTCCTCCTTCTTCTTCTTCCTGCAGCAGCAGAAATAGATGACGATGATGAGTACTATCAACAGGGCAACCACTCCACCAATGATTCCTGCAGTGGACCCAATGTTCATGGAAGCTGTAGGAGTGGAAGAACAAGAACAAGGATGTTTTTATTGGGAATACTCAGTTCTCTTCTCACAACAATTTTCGTATAAAAAGCTGCTATTAGAAAGTTTTTCTCACGTGGCATGACTGTGAGGGTGATGTTGCAGGTAGCAGAGCGGATTTTGTTCCTTGAGGTGCAGACGTAGTATCCAGATGTATCTTTGGAGATATTATACAGAGACAGTATGCCTCCCTCTGAAAGACAAAGAGACGGTCACATATGCACATCACTGCCATAATGATTTTATGTTTTAATTTACTACATATTCTTCACAATACTTTTATTTACTTTTAAAGAAAAAGAAGCTCAATCATTTTTTTTCAAAACTAAGAAATTGAAATATTTATTTTGTATTATTTATTTTTTATGAAAGCATGTATTTGATTATTTAAAATGTTTAAATATCTAAACTTGCATTATTATTGGTCAGATTCCACATTAGAGATGCAGGGACGTATCAGCTACAAGTGATGCTGACACCACAGACCATACATTTGCAGAAGTATACTGAGGGTTGACTTTATCTTTGACTATGTGAATCACATGTTTTACTCTTTCCCTTGCATTGTTTCCATGCATTGTATGTGATTTGACAAGGTAAACTACTAGTGCTGTCATTTTGACCAGGACTCCTTCGAAGAAGAGATCTCGTATATAGGGCCAGGAAGGCCCTGTTAAGATACAAGAGGATTAAATAAATATTAATAGTAAATATAAAGTTTTGATAGGCCAGACAGACAATGATACTTACTATCTGTGGTTCTGGGGTCACGAACACGAGGCATGTTCCTGACATCTTGACTTTGCCATGTATAGGTGGGTGCAGGGGAACCTTCCTCAGACAGGCAGGTCAGGTTGACGTTCTTGCCGTACTCTGCCTTACCCTGCATCTTGCAGATGGGAGTAGATGGAGCCACTAGAAGAAAAAAAAAGAGGTGTAATTTGTCCGTGAATATATGTCTTCAGACGAAATATAGATTGCGGAATCTGAGA
The DNA here is from genome assembly GCF_949606895.1 of Notothenia rossii. Classification (NCBI taxonomy): domain Eukaryota; kingdom Metazoa; phylum Chordata; class Actinopteri; order Perciformes; family Nototheniidae; genus Notothenia; species Notothenia rossii. Next base: position 24,808,824 of record NC_136904.1, read on the forward strand.
AGAATATATTATTAGAGAATACAACATTATACACTTTTTGTTCTATTTAGGCCGTTAATGTGGAGAATGATTGTTGAAACATATCGCTTCCACCTGGCAACAAAGTAGCTTTTAGTAACACAGGTGGCAAAATGGTTAAAACAGGAAGAGAACTTTTGAGGATCTACTTTCACATGTTGATTTACACTTTTCATTATTTGCAGGCCATTTTGCAATGGATTAGAGAACATTTAAATGCAAAGAGCAATACTGACTGAACTTAAACATCTTTCAAAGTTATAGTATGACACCTGATATTATACTGAATGGTATGCCAAATCCAACATGCAAGATGCTAGTCCTTGCACCTACTTTGAAACACTTAAATGCAGAATAATTATTTTTAAACAAATAAAATGTTACCTAGAACCACCAAACGTGTAAAGGCGGCTGGGGTGCCCTCATCATCTAAGGGGATCAGAAGACGACACTCAAACAACTTGTTGTCTTCTAGTTTGATGTTGGAGAGTTTCAGGTTGGCCTTCCCCGCGGGAACATCGACATCCAGGGACAACCGACCCTCATACAGTGCTTTTATGTCAGTGGTTTTATCAACAGAATAATAGGTGACGATGTTGATCTTCAAGAAAACAAGAGCATCAGAGGAATAGTAAAATAGGGGGAAAAACTCTTGTTATCAGATAATAAAGAAATATACTCATGCACACACATAAACACATTGTAGTATCTTACCTCTTTAGCACCAACTACTGCAGCTTCAACAGACCATGAAATGACAACGTATCTAGGACGGCTTTTTGGTATAAAGGTGCAGGGTATTGTGATGTTGTCCCCCCTGGCAAACTCATATACACTCTTAGGGATGCTCACAACAACGGCACCGACACCTGACAACACTGTCACATTAAAAAAAGGAGAATACTGGTTATCACAATGAGGCTTGAAGTGCTTGTCATTTATTTAAAAAAGTAAACCGCAGTGAATTTATAATGTTTATCAAACATTACGGCATCTGTGTAAAGTGTGTCTTCACTGGGGATGTTTCAGCAGCAAACCAGAACTTCAATAAATTACCCCACTCACCCTGCCTCCCACATACACAAACAAAACAAGTCCGTTGTAAAAAATAAATAAATCCGTTAATTCCCAAACATTCACAGGTTCGTTAATATTTTCTCGTTTTCTGATCCTTCAAAGAAAGTAAACTGAATTTATTTCGATATCGTTTGATTGTGTAGGCTACCATCTATCAAACAAATCAAAACGCCAATCGGGAACAGTTTTTGTACATAGAAAAGATACATCGGTATTTTACCCTGAAAGTAATCAATATTTAGTTTTTTTTTTTTTAATGATGACTACCCTTCATCTTGAAACAAGTCTCGTATGCATTTTATGCATGAACAAAAGGTAACTCCAAACCTGGGGTGTGACTATTGATAATGTTAAATTCAAGATCTTCCCAAGATTTGTAAATTCTACTAAGCTTATTTTTGTATCATTCATTTGAACTGGTTACTTGTCCAGAGCCCAATCACCCATGTCGCCCGCATAAACAGGTAGCTCTGCTCGGTCTCCGAATACCTGAAGGAGCGTAAACAGGTGTGGCAGCTCGGTAAGGCGCAAAGCAAAGGAAGCAAACGTTTTTTTCTTGCAGAAGGAATACTCACCCAGAGATAGCAGAGTCAATGTATACATCCTCCTCTCCATTGCCAAGGCTTTCATTTTCTCAAACTAACTCACTGGTTATTCTTTGAGTGGTTGTTTGCTTTTAAATCAAACAGGGAACCGCAGCTGACCAGAGGCCTACTTGCAACGCATCGAAACCCCACAGATTTGAGAGTGATGCGCCCAATGGGTGCGCCCGCCAGGTACGAGTGACTGACAGCTGCCACAGCCAATCGCTGCAGCTCCTGCGTAACATTCTTTACCCACCCACCTGGCGTGTGACTGCTTGCCCCAAATGCATTTGTCTATACTTCAGTCTTTTGAGATAGCCTATTCCTTGGCTAGACGTTTTCTGAGGGTTGATTTAACATCAGCAGCACTGTTTCCAAATCGAACCAAATTGATTAACGTGAATCCTCTAAAGTAGGCCTATCACTTTTAATGTTTTAGACTTGTATCGTTGACCAGTTGGCTTTATGTTGCAAGAGAGAAGGAATAGGGAAGTTTAGGTTGTGAAAACCAAACATTTGACTGTGTGGGTGGGGCAGCGATCAACTGATGTTGGAACAAGAGAAGCGTTTGGTCCTGTCAGACTGGTTAGACGAGTATGTTTCACCTGGAGGCAACAACGAAACAGCAAGAGAAAAATAACGAAAGAACAGTGGGAATTTCAGGAAAACTTTTCAAGCGAACCTGTTCCATAATTACCCTCATAACATTACATTACATATAATTTGGCTGACGCTTTTATCCAAAGCGACTTACGATAAGTGCAAAAAACATAAAGAATCAAACTCTGAACAAAGAAAGTGCAGATATATTCAATTCAAGCAAGATCACACCATAGTAAGTGCTGGTGAATCAGTTACAAGGCCTATGTCCTGATGTCAATGTTGAGCTCATACCCACTATTTAGGAGCCAGGATAGGCATGTTTATGAGGGGTAGGCTACCTATGTCCCCCATAACTAAAACCAACCACATTTTAATTCAATGGAAATATTCATATGCATTTACATGGTTACACAATCTCCATAAAGAGAGAAGATAACATTATGTCAATTTAAAAATGTCCACTAGTAGTGCATAAGGGGAATTATAAATGATGTTGCTATTTGGAGATTCCAGTCGTAAAAGCTTTTTTATGACACACACATTAGAATCAGATTGAACATAAGTAACTTTTTAATATGCTTCATTGTAACATGCTCCCTCAAAGGACTGTTAAATTCTTGATTGCAGCTTTTTGTGCAAGAGGTTCAATGTAGCATTTTGAGACATTCATCATTACAGTCAGGGGATTGCAAAAAAGATAAAACTGTGCACGTCTGCTAAGAGATAGGCAGCAAGTGTCTGAGCATCATTAATCTTTTGTTAGCATTTCATGTGACAGTAGTGCCTGTATCTTCACAAAGCTTGAAGCGCTTTCATAAAGGGAAAATAATATATGTGAGATGTTTTTTTCTCCACTTAAGTATATCTGTATCTAAATGTATTTGTATATTTTTATGTAAATTCATGTACATTTGTATTTTTCCCGGAAAACCTCCCCTCCAGGTTTCCTTTTCTTTCCCATCCCCTCCTTCTCCACTGCTTAACACTAAAAAACAATTTCCACTCTTGTGCTCCCGGCAGTCTTATCTTGCCTCCACATAATGACTCCGGACCCCACGACACTTTTTATGTTCTTTCTCACACATTAAACCACTTAAAATTGCCTGGCAGCTGTTAACAAACCACAGAGATGAACAGGAATTAACGATGTTCTCTCTCTGTGGCACATTACACCCTGCTGGATTTCATTTGTTGTTTCCCTGTTTGTATCTGTCATGTCTGTGTTGAAGTGTATTTCAGAGCTCCACCTGTAAGTGGTCTCACTGAATCGGTCTTCTTGTTCGTCCTTTTTCATTTCTGATACCTGTGAAGTCCCATTACCCGGAGGCAGCTAAGGACCCATAGAGACATCACTTACTGCAGTAACCCCCTTGGTCATAATAGGATGAGGACCCAGCAGGAGATCAGGTAAATTCAATCACTCAGTCTGTGAAAATATCACATCCCATAACACTCACCAGGAGAACAACATGACTCACTCACAGGTTAACACATTTAGCCATTTTGGGACTACACAGGTCATAGTATCAAATTATTTGATTTTAACTAAGCACTGCTTCTCATCATACCCTTTTAAAAGAGGCAGTTTATCCAAAAGCGACTTACAATAAGTACAATAATAACAGTTTGCTTATTTATATATGCTGTGTGGCTATGGCAATGCCATTTGGCCGGACCACCAATTTGGTAGAGATAGAGATCTTTGTACACATTTTGGATGGAATCAGACATCATTTGGTTAAATCTTTCTCGGTGTTCAGAGGATACACCCTGTCAACTTGGAGGATTTCCTGACTGTTCATATAGCAACCAACAGGTCAAAGGTTTCTCTTAAGCAGAGAAATATCTTGAAATCTTGATGGCTTGACACAGACATTGGTTGACATATAGGTAATCCTAATGAAATTAGATTTTACTTTAGATTGTTTGGCATGATATTTGGCACTGTAGACATTTATGTCCCCCGCAAAATAATTAACTTTTGTAATCCCTTAACTTGTCATGTAACGCCATCTTCTGTTCAAAACTACAATATCCCTTCTGAATCATACCCAAATATTTCAAAACTATTACTGATGTTATAAGCCTCCACTTTTCTTTATGTTAAGTGCAAATTCAGAAAAGGTACGCAAACTAACATTCTTAACTGGTTAAATAATATACTTAAACATCCGAACATCATCATTGTGAGCATTCAAACACAGTGACATTATCATTTAGCTCAAAGCATAGCCGTAGATAGAGGTGCTGTTTTACAGAGCATTGTGTGGCATGGCTGTGGGCTCTTAGTATTGTCACAAAATCTATTTTGATAAAAGCAGTCCATTTGATCATCAACTATCTAAACCCATCCTCTTCAGGGCCGCAGTCTATTGCAACACACAGTTGGTATAAGGCAGGATACGCACTGAGTCTGAAAAAGTATTCAGATAACAATTGACCGTTTTTCAATTGGTAATACATTTATCCCTACCAGGATCCTTTCTAATGACAGATTTCAATAACTCAGACAACAAGGCGGAAAATTACAAAGAAATTATTAAAAGGCTGTTTGGACGTCGAGCTTGTCGTCAAAAAACTGAAAAGCACACAAAACCGTTGATATGAAGTATTAGAGATAGAAAGAGTGACTTATACTGTAGCCAAAGAAATCGTTAAAAGGCTGTTTGGACGTCGAGCTTGTCGTCAAAAAACTGAAAAGCACACAAAACCGTCGATATGAAGTATTAAAGATAGAAAGAGTGACTTATACTGTAGCCTGAATAATAATCACCTTCAGCATCAGGTACAGCATAATGATGCCCTGCTTTGTTCTGTACCTGGTAGACGGAGCCTGTGGATTTCCTTCAGACTTGTGTGGTAGATCAATTTTCCAATTTTAACAGCACTTTCACACTGTTTCTGTCTCCTGCATGTAAAAGGTTGAAAGACTCAATTGCAGATTGGTCAAATATCTGCACTGCAATCTGAAGGTGCAGACATTATGTGATTTCATCCCATGTTCATTGTCAGACACTTATGTTCATCCCTTTCAGCCTTGACATTACATTATCTCTCCTTACTGTCCCTGGAACTTAAAAATTAATGTGACAACCACTTTTCTCAATTCAGAGAAGGATGGATATATTTGACAATATTAAATAAATATAAATAAATGATGTGAAAGACAGCATTTTAACCATTTAACCAGTTAAAAATGGTCAAAGGCAAAAGCAAAAAACATGTTTATCTTGATGCAAGTTCAATACCTTTTTTTTTTTTAAACAAATGATTACAAACAAACAGTATGGGAAGATACATCTAACAACATGTATTTTTTAACAAAAAACTGTAACCCATTTACACATTTGATACCATATCATTTTTAAGCACTCTAATCATTTTATCTGAAATCCAATAGCACAGACACACATATTGATTGTCCTTTATTGGTGCATGTTAATCTTTGAGCGCACTTGGTAACAAGTCGACCCCCACGTTTAAACACAGAAGAGAACGAGCACACGAAAGTTTTGCTTTTCTGAAACCCCAAAGAACCTGTCCATGTGTCCTTGCGTTAAATATTGTACTAGAGAAAACCTGTTGAGTGGTCGCGGGGGAGATGGACCATTTGTACTAATGCGTCGCGCAGCGTCACTGCTCTCCAAAGCTCGGCACGGACGATGTGGTTCACCGGCGTGGTCATCGCTTCAGTTTACGGTGTTATCAGCGTGTTGGGGCTTATTGGCAACATCACGCTCATCAAGACCTTTTGCTCGGCCAAATCCGTCCGAAATGTGCCCAATCTCTTCATGTCCAGCCTTGCGCTCGGGGACGTTTTACTGCTGGTGACCTGCGCTCCGGTGGATGCCAGCCGCTACCTGTCAGAGGAGTGGCTGTTCGGGAGAGTGGGCTGTAAAGTAATTCCCTTCATTCAGCTCACCTCGGTCGGGGTGTCTGTGTTCACTCTTACCGCCCTCTCTGCTGACAGGTAGGCTACTGTTTTCTGTTATTATTGAACCTTTTGTCTGCTCCCTTCATAATGGCCCTGAAGTAAGCCAAATTATCCAAATGTTTTCCTGTTTTGTCTCTTAAGAGCTAGATGAAGGCATACTGAGCGTGCAAACTTTATGTTTTATTACTGCGATGGGAAGCAAATATTTAAGCATTGATCGAGGAACACTATGACAACGAAGTGATTCTGCTAAATGCTGCTGACACGTGTAAGTAATACATTGATAAAATACATACATTACACTACATTTTTTATTTCAAACTGATATTGTCTTATGACAATAATAGTTTAGCCTGGGGAACAATAAATCACTGTCATATTCTGAATGAAATTACCAATATTAACAGTAAGCTGTCAGTGGACATTTTTAATTTGGTAGGCCTATAATGTTTAAAAGTCTATGTTTCAAAATGCTTTAATTTAAATGAAAATCGGTTTGAAACACGAGAGAAGAAACGGAAAAATACACAATAGGTGTGTGTGTGTGTGTGTGTGTGTGTGTGTGTGTGTGTGTGTGTGTGTGTGTGTGTGTGTGTGTGTGTGTGTGTGTGTGTGTGTGTGTGTGTGTGTGTGTGTTGCATGTGTCAGTTCTTCCTCTCATTATTTCTGATCTTTGGCCACTTCGTTATTTCTTGTAGTAGTAGGAACATCTTTATTAGCGCCAGTCATGTCTTGGTTTATCAAACGAATAACTGTGTGTACGCAGGAAATTAGAAAAAAATTATCATATCAAAGTCAGAATATAGTTGAGCTGTCACTGACTTTGCCCTCGAGCAGTGTGCAATACTAATGTTTCAATCAAATGGATTATTCCTAGAGAAGTCTCAAAATAATTGGCTTCATGTCACTATTCACTGTTTAGCTGGCATTCATTTTCTGTTCCTCAGGATGCAGAAGGTAAAACCCTTTCATTACAAGACAGTAAAACATTTGAAGCATATGGTCCTTTAAGGATAATTATTTCTTTAAAAATCATAATCTTTGTTGTGTCTTCTGTTAGTGAGATAATTCTAAATGGTTTTTGCTCCTCACTGATAAAAGTACAAGACAATTGCATCTTTTAAAATTCATGTTCAATTGTTCTAAAGGTATTAGGGTTATTTTATGTTTGACTCACTCCAATTTAGGAAGTAGTCCGATCTGTTTCTGCTCCAGGTGGCTCCCCAAGACAGTATCATCTGTGTTTACTTCATAAAGGGCGAACCTGCTAATGCAAGCGTTGGTGTATAAAATAAACAATAAAGGTGATAAAGTAAATCCATGGAGGAATCCTGCACATGTAGTCATTTTGACAGATACCTACTCATATCTGATAGGGATGTAACGATACCAAAAACTCACGGTACGATAATATCGCGATAACAAGTCCACGGATATTGAATAATAAAGGGAAGGAAAAAAAAATCATAAATTTTCACAACCCAAAAAATTCATAATTTTTTTTTTTCAATAAAACATTTTTTTACTCGGAAGATGTTTCTTTATTACATAATAAATCTGTTTTTTACAGCCTTTTTGTAGGATAGCAGTATTTTAAAGTGTCAAAAACAAAGTGACAGTAACAGACTGGAACAAGAAAACCAGTGTTTTTGTACCTACTAGTACTACCAAACAAAGTAAGCATTTTCTTTGTGCCACTGCACCTCACAAATAAACAAGGACATTTAATAATCAGACCCTGCAATAAAATAAATCAAGTTTCACTTTAGTTTTTCAAGTAACTCAACTCAAACTCACTAGTCACTCACTCAGCATCATCAGACAGGTTTTTAGGAATATGAGAATGTCCACATTTCCAGGTATTTATAAGCTGGGGTGTTTGGGCATTTACAATATCCCCTGCTCTGGAAACAACTCTCTCGCTTGGTACTGATGTTGCTGGGACACCAGTGGTCGCGTTAACCGAATATTTTATTTAACAATGACGGAAAAATCTGAAAGCAGTCTGTCATTTTGACAGATTAGAACAAACTCGGAACAGCGCCAACGTTTCCCCGCAGCGAGGCTCTGGTGTTATGCCGTGTTATGCATGCCCTCCAAAAGGAAATGATATAGTTCCCAAACCGTACTTTGCCGTACAGATCAATACAAAGTCTAACGCCAGGCTTATTGACATGGCGAGATATAAATATATGGTTGGTACTTGTCAATGTCTCTAGGTGTGTAAATGTAGCCCTGTAAATACGATGTCCTTTTGTGTTATCTGTTGTTTTATTTTCATGTTGTAACCTACTTGCTGCCATGTTGGACAGGTCTCTCTTGAAAAAGAGATCGATGATCTCAATGGGACCACCTGGTTAAATAAAGGGTGTTTAAAAAAAAAATCTATATATTGTGGTGATTGACATTATTCACCCACGGAACTACAGTACCGAAGGAGTGGCAGACCGGAGTGGTGGTTCCCCTTTTCAAAAAGGGGGATCAGAGGGTGTGTGCCAATTACCGAGGCATCACACTACTCAGCCTCCCCGGGAAAGTTTACTCTAAGGTACTCGAAAGGAGGGTCAGGCCGATTGTCGAACCTCAGATTGAGGAGGAACAATGCGGATTCCGTCCTGGTCGTGGAACGACGGATCAGCTTTTTACTCTCGCAAGGATCCTGGAGGGTGCCTGGGAGTATGCTTATCCAGTCTACATGTGTTTTGTAGACTTGGAGAAGGCATATGACCGGGTTCCCAGGGAGTCACTGTGGGAGGTGCTGCGGGAGTATGGGGTGAGGGGGTCTCTACTCAGGGCCATCCAATCTCTGTACTCCCAAAGCGAGAGCTGTGTCCGGGTCCTCGGCAGTAAGTCGGACCCATTTCAGGTGAGGGTTGGCCTCCGCCAGGGCTGCGCTTTGTCACCAATCCTGTTTGTAATATACATGGATCGGATTTCGAGGCGTAGTCGTGGGGGAGGGGGTCTGCAGTTCGGTGGACTAAGGATTGCACCACTGCTTTTTGCAGATGATGTGGTTCTGATGGCTTCATCGGTCTGCGACCTTCAGCACTCACTGGATCGGTTCGCAACCGAGTGTGAAGCGGCTGGGATGAGGATCAGCACCTCCAAATCTGAGGCCATGGTTCTCAGCAGGAAACCGATGGACTGTCCACTCCAAGTAGGGAATGAGTCCTTACCCCAAGTGAAGGAGTTCAAGTATCTCGGGGTCTTGTTCTCGAGTGAGGGAACAATGGAGCGTGAGATGGGTCGGAGAATCGGAGCAGCGGGAGCGGTACTGCAGTCTCTTTACCGCACCGTTGTGACGAAAAGGGAGCTGAGCCAGAAGGCAAAGCTCTCTGTCTACCGGGCCATTTTCGTTCCTACCCTCACCTATGGTCATGAAGGATGGGTCATGACCGAAAGAACGAGATCGCGGGTACAAGCGGCCGAGATGGGTTTTCTCCGCAGGGTGGCTGGTGTCTCCCTTAGGGATAAGGTGAGAAGTTCGGTCATCCGGGAGGGACTCGGAGTTGAACCGCTCCTCCTTCGCGTCGAAAGGAGCCAGTTGAGGTGGTTCGGGCACCTAGTTAGGATGCCACCTGGGCGCCTCCCTAGGGAGGTGTTCCAGGCACGTCCAGCTGGGAAGAGACCAAGGGGTAGACCTAGAACCAGATGGAGGGATTATATCTCTTCTCTGGCCTGGGAGCGCCTTGGGATCCCCCAGTCAGAGCTGGTTGATGTGGCCAGGGAAAAGAAAGTTTGGGGCTCTCTGCTGGAACTGCTACCTCCGCGACCCGACCACGGATAAGCGGGAGAAGATGGATGGATGGATGGATGGACCCACGGAACTATGGGTTGGGGTATTGTTCCGCACGGACATTAGTGAGTTGACCGGACTTCCTGTTTCCCCCGGTCTTATCTTCCCGGGCTGAAAGCTGTTTACATGTTGTTCTGATGTTAAATAAAAGTCTAGCTTGTACCTTCGATACCCCGCCTCCGACTCCCGTCTCTCGGCACTACATTGGTGACCCCGACATAAGTCTTGTAGAAGGATCCGAGACTGAACCGAGCATGGCAAATAACGCCGTTTTTTTCAAACTGCCGGAGTTTTGGGATACATCTGCGGCTGCATGGTTCGCACAGGCGGAGGCTCAGTTCGCCCTCCGCGGAGTAACTGATGACGCATCACGCTATTTCCACGTTGTTTCGGCACTGGGAAGCTCCACTGCGACCCGGACGGTGGGCTTTATTACATCTCCCCCTGCCCAGGATAAATATGCAGCGTTCAAGGCTTTCCTGCTAAAGACTTTCGAGCTGTCTCGGTCGGAACGGGTCCGACGCCTGCTCGCTATTCATAGCCTGGGAGACAGCAAGCCTTCTGACCACATGGAAATGATGCTCAACCTGCTAGGTACGGAAGAACCCAATTTTTTGTTCATAGAACTGTTTCTTCGGCACATGCCGCCGCATGTTCAGACAGCGCTCGCTAACACGGCTATTACTGAGCCACGCGCTTTAGCCGAAGAAGCTGACCGGTTCTTCCTGGCCACCCAGCGTTTTACCCCTGAGGTGCTGGCCCCGACACGCAGCGGCTCCTTCCCTGGTAGAGGCATGCCACCTAGCAGAAGCTCCAGGGCCGACGTCAGCGACTCCAGCCCTGGCCTGTGTCAGTACCATGCACGCTATGGGGCGAAAGCGAGGATGTGCCGTCCCCCCTGCACCTACAAGGAAACGGGAAACGCCAAGGCCTGCGCTCGGTAGTGGCCGCGAGCGTGGGCACATCCAACCGGCTCCTGTTCATCAGGGACACCCTCTCTGGTCGCAGACTCCTTTGTGACACAGGAGCCCAGCGGAGCGTCCTGCCGGCTACGGTGGAGGACGCCGCCGGTGGGGGCCACGGCCCACCTTTGACGTCCGCTAACGACACCCCTATCCGCACCTATGGCACAAAGACAGTGGACCTGTGTTTCGAGGGTCAGCGGTTTAAGTGGGATTTCATCACGGCTGACATCTCCTTCGCCCTCCTTGGCGCAGACTTCCTGTGTGCTCACGGACTGCTGGTGGACGTCAAGAACAGCCGCCTGGTGGACGCACTGACGTTTGCCTCGTTCGCATGTACCCGCGGCGAGACGTCATTCAGCGGGCTCTCCAGCTCACTCTCACAGGGTGACAAGTTCCAGCACCTTCTCAGTGAGTTTCCCGACTTGACGCAGCCCACCTTTTCCGCTGCCACTACCAAACACAGGGTAGAGCACCACATTGACACTGAAGGCCCCCCAGTCTATGCTAGGGCCCGGCGGCTCAACCCTGACATGCTGTCGGTCGCCAAGTCGGAGTTCGACAGCATGGAGCGTCTGGGCATCATCCGCCGCTCGGACAGCCCTTGGGCTTCGCCGCTCCACATGGTCCCTAAATCAGCCGGTGGCTGGCGACCGTGTGGTGACTACCGCCGCCTTAACGACGCCACTACGCCAGACCGCTACCCGGTCCCTCACATCCAGGACTTCTCTTCACACCTGGCGGGCAAGCTGGTTTTCTCCAAGGTGGATCTGGTGCGGGGCTACCATCAGGTTCCGGTGCACCCCTCAGACGTCCCCAAAACTGCGGTGATTACGCCGTTCGGGCTTTTCGAGTTCCTGCGTATGCCGTTTGGACTTAAGAACGCAGCTCAGTCCTTTCAGCGGCTGATGGATTCGGCGCTCAGAGACATGCCATTCATTTTCGTCTATTTAGACGACATCCTTGTCGCCAGCTCCTCCTCTGAAGAGCACCAGGCACATCTCCGTGTCCTTTTTGCGAGGCTCAGCCAACACGGCCTGATTATCAACCCGGCAAAGTGTCAGTTCGGGTTGTGCTCCATCCACTTCCTCGGGCATCTCATCAGCAAAGATGGAGCCGCCCCCCTCCCATCGAAAGTGGAGGCCGTGTCCGCCTTTCCACGACCGTCTACAGCTCGGGCGCTCCGAGAGTTCCTCGGGATGGTGACGTTTTATCACCGGTTCATCCGCCGGGCGGCCCACACCATGCGCCCGCTGTACGAGGCCCTCAAGGACAAGTCCCCCGGCCAGGCCATAGACTGGACGGCTGAAAGGGAAGCCGCTTTCGATGCCACCAAAGCCGCCCTGAGCGAAGCCGCCATGTTGGCTCACCCGTCACACAGGGCCCCCATCGCTATCACCACCGACGCGTCTGACTACGCTGTGGGCGCGGTGCATGAACAATGGGTCGACGGCGCCTGGCAACCGCTTGCCTTTTTCAGCCGCCAGTTGACTCCCAGGGAGCGCAAGTACAGCGCTTTCGACAGGGAACTCCTTGGTCTCTATTTGGCTGTTCGCCACTTCCGTTTCCTGCTGGAAGGCCGGGAGTTTGCGGCGTTCGTGGATCACAAGCCACTTACTTTCTGCATGTCCAAGGTGGCCGAGCCGTGGTCCGCCCGACAGCAACGCCAGCTTTCGTACATCTCCGAGTACACCACGGACATACGACACATCGCTGGCAAGGCTAACGTGGTCGCGGACTGCCTCTCCAGAGCGGTCATCGGAGCTGTGCAGCTGGGCCTCGATTACCTCCGCATGGGCGCTGACCAGGCCTCTGACCACGGGGTCCAGACCCTCAAGGCCTCGGTCACGGGATTGCGACTGGAGGAGGTCACGGTCGGTGACTCGGGCGCGAAGCTGTGGTGTGACATCTCCACGGGCCAGCCTCGACCGCTAGTCCCTACGGACTGGCGCCGACCCGTTTTTGAGGCGGTTCACAATCTTTCCCACCCCGGTAGGAAACCGTCCGTGAAGTTGGTGTCGCAGAAGTTCGTGTGGCAGGGGCTTAAGAAGGACGTGAAGTCCTGGGTCGACGCATGCGTGGCTTGTCAACGGGCTAAAGTCCACCGCCATACTAGGGCCCCTTTTGAACTGTTTGCGGTTCCTGAGAGGAGGTTTGACCATGTCAATGTCGACCTCGTAGGTCCGCTTCCCACCTCTCACGGTTTCACCTACCTGTTTACGATGGTGGACAGGACGACCCGCTGGCCCGAGGCCGTTCCCCTCACCTCGACGTCAGCTTCCGACGTCGCCCGCGCTTTCATCGGCACGTGGGTGGCGCGCTTCGGGACCCCGTCTGACCTCTCCTCTGACCGCGGTTCTCAGTTCACCTCGGAGCTGTGGAACGCTGTTGCTGTGGGTTTGGGGGTCAAGCTGCACCGCACCACCGCATATCACCCCCAGGCTAACGGATTGTGTGAGCGGTTTCACCGATCCATGAAGGCGTCACTGCGTGCCGGATTGACAGACGGCAACTGGGTGGATAAGCTCCCGTGGGTTATGCTCGGCCTCAGGTGTGCCCCCAAGGAAGACCTGCAGTCCTCGTCGGCGGAGCTCGTCTATGGCCAGACGCTACGGGTCCCCGGGGAATTCATTCCCACCGCCACTGTGCCCTGGTCTGCAGCCGGGCAGCGCTCCTCCCTGCTGGAGACCGCCGGGACATTCACGCCCGTCCCCACGTCGCAGCACAGCAACCCAGCTTTCCGGGTGTCCCCCGGATTACGGTCGGCGGATTTCGTTTTTATTCGCCACGACGCTCACCGCGGTCCCCTGCGCCCCCCTTACGACGGTCCGTTCAGGGTCATACGTCACGGGGACAAGAGCCTGGTGGTGGACGTTGGTGGCAGGCCTGAAACTGTGTCCGTTGATCGGATTAAGCCTGCTCACGTGGACGTTTCCAGGCCGTTGGAGTTGGCTCTGCCCCCACGTCGGGGCCGCCCTCCCATGTCCCGCCCCCCACCCCCTGTGGGGATGCCCTCGCCCTCGTTGGCGCCCCTGCCCCTGCCCTCGCCTGCGGCCCCGCCCTCCTCAGCCCCTGTGGTCCGTACGCGCCGGGGTCGGGCGGTACTTCCTCCCAGGCGCGAGGGTTTTGACTATGGGTGAATTCTGGGGGGGCTTGTGTGGTGATTGACATTATTCACCCACGGAACTATGGGTTGGGGTATTGTTCCGCACGGACATTAGTGAGTTGACCGGACTTCCTGTTTCCCCCGGTCTTATCTTCCCGGGCTGAAAGCTGTTTACATGTTGTTCTGATGTTAAATAAAAGTCTAGCTTGTACCTTCGATACCCCGCCTCCGACTCCCGTCTCTCGGCACTACAATATATATATATATATTTTTTTTTTTAAATCGCGGTAAATTTTGTCAGTCTCACGACGGTATTGGGAAGTTTATTTACTGCGATTCCGCGATATTCGGTATATCGTTACATCCCTAATATCTGATGGACTTTAGAGCTGAGAAAATCAACAATCCATAAGATTCACCCAGATTCAAGTCCCATTTCTTTAGCATTTTAGATTATTGTTCTTTAATATATAAATATTGGAATGATAACACATTTACTAAGCAGTTTTTTTGATGGTGTGCGATCCTACTTTTATTTGCGTGTACATTTATGCTCAAAATGAACCCCACAGTGGTAGCCCACATTCAGAGTGCTGAGAATGGTGGCCGTCAGGGGCAAACGCACTACAATGGCCCAAAACACTTTATTATAGTAAGAAGCTCAAAACACAACGGAACCAGTGGACACTTAATAGATGCACACAGCGGGGACCTGGATCTGGGGATTATAAAGTTGGCCAACTGTCACTGGAAATGTACCTAAACATTTTACTGGCTTAATGTAACAATGTAATCGCATAATTCCTTCTGATATTATTGCAGATCTGTTGTACGATAGCTAGCTAACCTGCTACTCAGTCATTTCAAATATAATCACAAAGCATTTACAATGATAAAACAGACTACCCTTTCCAACAGTGACAGTTGACAAGTTTTATAATCCCAAACGTCAAAAAGCACTGTGTATCGCTCCCTGTTTGTTTTTCTTACAGCGTTTTTTTGTTGCATCTTTTTTATTTGCAGCATTTAGTTCATGCATGTGTTGTGAAGTTGGTGAAGATGTTTCTTAACGTGTTTTGGAACATTTGTGTCTTTATATTTGCATTCTTTTTTAAATGCAGCGCGTTTTTCGTAATGGAAGTGTTTTTGGCCGTTGTAATGCATTTATTTTCCCAACTAGCCTAAACAACTTGCCTAATTTGCAGCCTCTGATCCAAAGAGAGAAACCTCGCTATAGATTTGTCACAATATGTCTTATAGGCTACAACCTATCTGACCTGGGAGTATGTGTACAGGATTGAGCTACAGGTCTACACTACAAAAACTTGAAATCTTGCCAGGTATATTTGTCTAATATCTATCAGAATATGTCTTTACACCTGACATTAGACATAATAACTTCAGAAGTAACACTGCAGTGAGATATCACAGGTCTTGTTTTTAGACAATGCATGCATCATCTTGTTAAGTCAAACAATCTTATTTTGAGTTGTATCTCAGATGAAACACATATTTGTTTACATATTTATTAGAAAATCACCAACTAACATCAGAAAATAGAAAACTTTTGAGCATTTGCGGCTTATATTGTAACACAACATTTCCTGATTCTGGTCAAATATAGTTCAAAATTAGTTCTCCCAGCTAATTACAAGATCTGATTTATCTAAATATCCCATCTTATTTCAAGGAATCTAACCAAGCAAATTTTCACTTGATCTATTGGCAGATTGTTGTACTTATTTCAAGTGAAAAAGGCTTGTTTTAATTATTGTTTAACTTGTTTTTGGAGCAGCATTTTTTCCACTGTAAGGTTCAACTTCATATTTGGTTGGAAAAGATTCTCTTTATATAATCAATTATCAATAGTTTAAATTGCATGCTGCGGCAACAAGAAGGTGCTCAACATGGCTGCTGGAGGGATGAATGTTGATGGATCTTCACTGACACATTACAATTCTGAATATAAAGGCTGCGAGTTACAGTGTTCGACCTTCAAAAATATCAATAGTGATGTGTAGTGCGGTTGTGCAGACTTAGATGAAGCACAGATCTTATATTATCCTTGACTGAAGTGGTGTATTCAAGTTTGTTTTGAAACTGGGAAAATGGACAGGAGATGTAATGAAGTATTCTGTGGAGGTTAAGTGGGCAAAGAAAAATAAATTACTCCATTTCCTTCCCTTCCTTTCACCCCGGATACACATGTTCAACAGTTTTAATACACATCACTTCCTCCAATTATTCATAACAGCAGGTTGATGTTATCTTTAAGGTAAGGCTTATTTTCCACCCGGTATCACGGCGAGACGTGAACATGGGAGGATTTACCATGCTGGGAGACGTGAAGATGTCACGATTTCGTCCCTTCAAACGTGACAGTTACACGGTATTGTTAACATGGCCCAACCAGTGGAGATATACCCGGAAATGCCAAGCAAATGTTACCCCGAGGGTCGACTGTTATGGTCAATATTAATATAATAATGATTTATTTTGTAATAGTCACACTCGATTTTGCCGATTTTCTTGTTGCCCCAGCTGGTCGACACCTCTTTTAGCAGAAACAAAGGCTACATTAATGTATTAAATCAATGTTAATCCATGTGTGTGGTTGTGGAATTAACGGACGTGACGTTGTGCGATTGCGTTGCCAGGCAACAGCTTCGGTTCATGTTAATTTACAAACTCTTCAACTAGAACCGTAGTTATATTTAAAAATATTTTAGAAGGCCTCACGAAATATTTTAATGTACATTAAAATTTAAATGTGAAGCAATGTGTGTCTAACAAAATACATCCGTCATTAACAATACCGGAAACAGATGTAGGGAAGATCCTCAGCTCGGTGATTCGATGGTTTAGCCGCAATGCACGTTGGGAAATGGTGTTTATGCGATGTGAAATCAGAATAAAAAAAAAAAGAAGAAATAATACTTTATTCCGAGTGTGCTTGCTTTTCTGCCATGGTTGCGAAGCGGCTGAAGCGCTATAGCCACACATTCGCTGAACGTGCGTGGGGATAGGGAGTAGCCAAACGGTAGTCTGTTGTACTCGTATACGCTACCCCCTGGAAGGCAAAACGCAAATACTTTTCTGTGCTTTGGAGCAACTTTCGACAGGAAAGTAAGCGTCCTTCAGGTCGACTCACGAGGTGAGCTGCTGCCATGAGACCCAGAGTCTGCATGAAGGTCAATTTGTCACCGTTGCCCCCTGTCGCAGCCTGCAAACTGCCTGACGCAGGGATGCCTGTCTGCTCTCTGACAGGGTGGCACGTAGTCCGCCTGCATCGAGCAAAATCCCCAGATACCCCACCTGCTGGTGAGGTATGGGACTGCTCTTCTTCCAATTGACCACAATCCACTTGGATCAATTGGGCTGTGTTTGCCCCTTCCCTGGACCTGGCCATGGCTATGAGGTCGTAAAAGAAAACCCTCATGACATGGTGGTGAAGCGGCTGAAGTGCTGTGGCCACATATTTTCTGAGCCAGCATTGGGATAGGGAGTAGCCTTACGGTAGTCTGTTGTACTAGTAGGCTACCACCTGGAAGGCAAAACTGAAGTACTTTCTGTGCTTTGGAGCAATTTTGACATGAAAGTTAGCATCCTTCAGGTCAATGGTTGTGAACCAATCGCCCGGCTGCACTAGTTCCAGTAATTGTTTTACATATGGAACTTTTGCAGGCAATGTGCTGATTCAGGCTGCGAAGATCCAGAATGGGTCTGAACTCTCCTGTCTTCTTGGAAACCAGGAAGTACATGGAGTAAAGCCCCTTTTCTCTGTCCTGAACACACCGCGGCACACTCTCGGGGGGCCGCGCGCCCCGTCATAATGCCGTCTTCACACAGACGGTGAAATGCATCAATCTGAGCTATTACACTAGGCGAGGTGTGTTTTCCTGAACAACACGCTGGCCATAATGTCCCTGCACCCGCATAGCGCTTTGACAGCACTTCATGCGGTTTATCACACTCACATGCGCACGCCCACTGGCTGCTTCCTTTACTGGAGTTACAACTGGGGCGGCCAGTGGAGCGGGGCAGAGGTTTTCTGCCCAGCCTGCTGCCTGCTGGGAGCAGATGGGCTGCCACGCTCCGCTGCCATGGCCATCACCAGGGGGAAGTCCTGGCGGACAGACCTGGCAGTGGACTTCCATGGACGCCGGACCCGGAAGTGCCCGACAACGAGAAGTCCTCGTCATCCTCCTCCCCGGCAAACGGAGCCATCCACCCCGCTGGAATGGCAAACGTGAATGGCGAACGTGAATGGTGAACGTGAATGGCACCGCCTCGGCCATATTCTGGTCCCCCAAACACTCGAAACAGAGGTGGTGGGGATCGGCGCCCACTATTAAGCCAGGGCACAAAGGACCGGCCCGGTACTCTAGAAGTGGTGACTCCATGAAGGTATGATAACTTCTTTCTTCTTCTTTCAAACGTTTTTACTTTCTCAGCATCAGTCGTTGCTCGCTCGCTGAAGAGAAAAAGGATAACACGATCAGGAGGTGTGGCCGCCTTATATACTGTGTGCCTGCTCGCGCATTCAGGTAGGCTCGCCCTGATTGGCCGGCTACGTTTATGCAACTCAGTATGGGAATGCTTGCATAGCATGGTTAAGGGTAGTACCCATAGAGTCCAGTAGAGGATGGAGCCTGTGTGAAATATAACAGGTAATTTCAATGTTGTATATATATATATATATGGTCCAGATGTCCAGTATAAACTTAACATAAAAAGCAAATGTTTGTTAACATATTCACCATATCATCAAAGAAGCAATAATTTACAGAGCTGGGCATAAACGTGAAATGAACCTGAACAGAATGAGCAGGACCCCTTCGTAAGCTGATAAGACAGCTAATTCAAAATCGATCAATATTTAGACACAAAATATTGATTTTAAATTAATTTAAAACAAAATAAAAATTATTTGTTTGTTTGCTTTAACTAATAGTGCTGTGTTCAGAGATTAAAATGTGTCAATTGCAAAGTGTGTCATTCATTCAGGGAATTAATCATCTACTCAGATTTGAGGACTTCAACAAGATGTGTAATATAATGAATAATATGTTAACGATTTGTTTTCAGCTTGATTTTGCTGCCCACAAGTGGCCAATATGTGTGTTCTTACTGGTCTAAGTGTTGAACACAGCCGAACTGCATATATTAATAAGCATACATTTGTATTTTTAATAAAATGTTTTGGTATCATTCTAACAGCTGCTGTCTTAAGAAGGATAATAAGGTCAACGTCGCTTTCGATGGTAATGAACTAACTGACAAAAACTGTGTCTATCTATCAATTATCAGGTACAGGGCCATCGTGAGGCCTCTGGACATCCAAACCTCAAACACCACTACCAGCATCGTGCTGCGAGCGGCGCTCATCTGGCTCTTCTCACTCGTCCTGGCGATCCCCGAGGCCGTCTACTCCGACCTGACCACCTTCAACGTCACCTCCACCAATGAGAGCTTTGTCACCTGTGCCCCTTATCCCCATGCTGGAGAACTGCACCCTAAAATCCACTCCATGGCCTCCTTCTTAATTTTCTACGTCAGTCCTCTGCTGGTCATATCTGTGTACTACACCTTCATTGCCCGGAGCCTGATGAGGAGCGCCTCAAATATTCCTGTTGAGGGGAACGTGCATGCAAGACGACAGGCCAGTTCATACTGTTATTATCAGGGCCGTAGCCAATTTCATTTCCTGAGGTCATGCCAAATGTTTCATTATTTAATTTCCCACATTTTATATATACATACGTATAATAATATTTGATATATATATTATATCAAAGTCAAAGTCAAAAGTCAAAGTCAACTTTATTGTCAATCTTCCAGTTTGTGTGCACAGACAGAGAGATCGAAACAACATTTCCCACAATCCTGGATATAAAAACCAATATATATAAAAATATAAAAATATGTGTGCAAATATGTATATGTATATATATATATATATATATATATATTTATATACACATGGTCAAAGACGCATTTGTACATGTGCACACATTAAGACCTAAATAAAAACACAACAATCAATATGTACAAAATAACAGTCACTTTAATATTATGAGAATACATTAGTGCAGATTGTCCATAGAATGTGCATTATTGCCAGATTGTCCATAGCAGCGTTAAAAGTATCTGGTGCTGGATTTGAGTGTCTGAGTGTGTGGGGGAGTTATAGTCCAGTGGGGGTAGGGAGGAGAGGGGGGAAAGGGGGGAGGGAGGGGAGGGAGTTCAGCCTCCTGACAGCCTGGTGGAAAAAGGCTGTGTATATATTATTGTTATTAAGACCCAACATTGTCTTAATTCTGGTTTAAAAAACTATTCTTCTAGGCAGGAGTAAAAGACTTGCTATAGTTTACAATTAGTATGTTTGTTTTGAATTTGAAATGCAGGACTTGTTGTTTTGTCATCTTTTCTTTAGTAATGTATGAATATTTCTTCACAACTGACTGAAACTGATGAAAAGTACGATTTTTGAAATGTCTATTTAACAATAATGTTTATGGCACAACAGCATTTTTCTTCTGATTTTGACTTTTTCTACAATCAACAGGTTGAATCAAGAAAGCGTTTGGCGAAGACAGTGCTGGTGTTTGTTGGTCTCTTTGCAGTGTGCTGGCTTCCCTGTCATATCATCTATTTATACCGCTCCTATCACTACTCACAGGTACACAGATAGCCCTTTGCTATGGAGCATGTTTATTTGTTTCAATCTGTTACACTTGCATTCATCATACTTAAAAAAAGAAAAAAGGTTTATTTTAAACCACATCCCTAAATGAATGTATAATTTATTATCTGTGTAATTCTTTCAGGTTGATAATGGAATTGAAGGCTTTAACAGAGTTTAATGGGCATGATTGTTCCATTAAATCTGGTGGGGTTGTTGATAATAATTTCAAGTGGGTTGGAGTGTCTGATGAAAATTAAGATAGCGATTGAATAAAAAGGCTTTATATGGGTTCATTGAGTGAACATTTCAGATTCTGTCTACAGAGTGCATTCATATCTAAATGCTTGTGCTCGGTTACATCCCTTAGGCTACTTATTCACATTCTATCTGTCTCTCCATCTTATAGTAAAAAAATGTCTCCACCCTGTCCCTTTCCCCTGCCAGGTGGACACTTCCCTTCTTCACTTTGTAGGCAGCGTTGTAGCTCGTATCCTGGCCTTCACCAACTCCTGCCTCAACCCCTTCGCCCTTTACCTGCTGAGTGAGACTTTCCAGAAGCAGTTCAACCAGCAGCTGTGTTGTTGCTGTCGCGTGATCTTTAAACGCTCCTCACAGAGCCGGAGTCGTTACAACACACATGTGACGTCCGTCCGCAGCTCACGGCACTCCATGGCCAGTCTGAGCATGATCAATGGCAGAAAAGTGTATCAGGAGGATTGTGTGTAAATCTTTGTTTATAAGTGTGTGACTTTGTTTATGTGAGAGACACACTTTTTTTTTGTGATTTCAGTTCACCAAATAATCCAATAATACAATTAATATATGTGGATAATGTTCGCTGGCTTCAGTCATATGTCCCGCTGAGAACACTGTGGACCAGCCGTGTGTAGCCAACAGAAGAACTCACAGTCACAGTAAAGCGGTGGTTTCTCATAATCATTGGTGTTAGACAGTATATTTAATCTTTAACTTTAACTTGGTGTTATGAGTTTCTGAACATACAGTATGTCTATAAAAATAGGTCATGCTAGTAGCTAGGAGACAGGGTCCTATGATGCAGAAACTCTCTCCTGGGATCCTTTGAGATCTTTGAATCCCAACACCTCCAGAGTATCTCATGCAATTACATGTTAAATATCCAAATCCGAGCAGGGATAAACCTTAAACCTAAAGACAACATTTTATTTTGATGATGGCTTCACTGCACAACATGAGTAGTGAGGAGTGTCACTTAAAAGGTTTCATACAAGTTTACCAATCTTGACAGAGGAGCAGAAGTTGAGGCATGAAAATATGAAGCTACATGGACAATGTTTAGGGAAGGGAAATGACACACAATGATGAAGTAGAAACTAGTATAAGTCTTTAGAAAAGGCAGAATAAGGCCCCTGTAGTACCAAGGTACTTTTAATAAGGTAAATTCACAGTTATTGGCACTTTTGCTCTTTGTCAAATAATAGAAGTGAGAGAGTCAGTATTCTCTATCTAATATGGGGTATCTTTTTACATTGGTGTAGATTCTTCTGAATATTGATGTAAAATAGATTGCCTGCACCGTATGTGCACTATCTTTCTAAATGTTTGATGCTGTGATGATAACTTTTAACTCTTTCTTCAGAGATGTATTTTAAATGTTATTTGTCCACTGGTTACAGGATGTTTATAGAGCCGAGACTCTGGTGTACTCAGTGTAAAAAAACAACAGTGAATATAAATCAATGTGTTAGAGATTGAATTTGTAATTTAGTGTTGCATTACGTCTAACTGTGTCTATTTTGCTTGTTGTTGTGTATGCAGTTTTCAAGCAGCTCTCAGGACATTTATTTGACAGGCTAGCTTAAACACATTGCCCCGGACATTTCTCTTTACAAATCTTAAAAATCAATAAAAAGGGAAGTCCAATTAGTGTGCATTTTATTTCCACGTATATAGTGAAAGTGGTTCCTCATGTGTGTCTTTGTACTTTGGTTATGTTTAGAGTCTTAATCCTATTGAGTGTGTACACAACACATAGTTTCTGCGTTCACTGGACTTGATTATTCTGCCCTGTCACAGGCTGGATTCACAGTCACCATGTCACAGCGCAATGTCCTAATTTGGTGTTTCATTGAAGGAGAGGATCATGCTCAGGTTTGTTGTGAGTGGGTGTATAATTCCGTCTGGATGGCGTTTGTTTAATTGTGGTGTAAGTGCCTTGCCAAATTTCTGTCCTGCATGGCCTCAGCTATCTACTTAACATGCCATCCTCATATTCAGGCTCATTCTGTACAGGGTCTCAAATGTAAATAAGGATTTGTTATGACATTTTAAATTCAGGGAATAAGAGAAACTCAAATCAGGACCATTAGAAGCACATGATTTAAAAATCCCTTTTAAAAAATCCTACAGGAATGACTTAATGTATCTTCAGAATGCACACTTCATTCTTCACCATGAAGGGCAAACATCGAAGCCATTGAGAGGGACACACTCACAATATCTGTAGGAAATACTCTCGGTAATACTCGTCCTCATTTTGAACTCAGTGAAGAAGTAGAGCTAATAGAAAGATGGAATGCGCTCTTTTTAAATGGTCTGAAGTTGTCTCTCACTCGCACTCTTTTATTGAAATAATTTCAAAGGCTTTTTCTCATAAGAATCTTTCAATCTCCTTAAGCCATCGAACAGTCTCTGTAAAGGTTAGTGTGTGTAAGTGTTGTTTCTCTTCACTTAGCGGTGTATTGATCTGTGGGTTGTTGCCACTCATGTGCAAGCTTCAGCAACCAAAGACAAAGTGTCAGAGCTACCGAAGGACGTCAGAGCTCTGAATGTCATCGTGTTTATACAGCTAATGTCAATGACGCCTCATGGGTATGCACAATTCATAATTGGTGATGAGAGGCTCTTTACAGCATTTCTATTCATCACAGTCCACAACAGAGCAAGTCTCATTAATGTATTTGTGCCATGTGATTTATTTATAATTCCAAGGAATTGAAAATGTAGAGAACACAAAATGAACAGATTCACATTATTATTGTCTCGTTTTTATTTCCGAATGATTTAATAGTCGTCTAGTAGTCTTCTACTATTATTATGTGGTAGAAGAAAAAGGTTGTAAAGAAAAAGCTATAATTGTAAAAATGAAATGGTTGCATTAAGGAAAAAGAGTTACACACTTTTGAAAAGCACAACATGGATGTGGTATTGTCATTCTGTGTCCCAGAGTAATCTTTTTTACAATTTGCCCTAATAGGTTTGTTTCTGTTGGTTGTAGTGAAGATGTGAAAAGCTTTCTTTTCTATTTTTGGCTAGTTTTGTCTTTGTGTGTAAAATGATAAAGCATATGATTTTATTTTCAGCCATTAAACTCAGAAAAAACAAAATGCTAGAGGTAAACTTTACAAGTACAAATAAAATAACCACATTTGAAGACTTATAGTTACATTTGGTTATCTTACCTTGAAGCAATAGGTTTCCTTGAGTTAAGTTCAGTCCTATTTTACGGTGTTTTGGGTCACATTTACATTTTATGACTTGCATGCATCTTGATCTCCTTTCAAACATGTTTCTGGCCTCAAAATGTGTGAGATGTGTTTTTTTGACACTTGATGACAATCGATATCTGAGTGAAAGTGTGTGAAAAGTGCCTTACTTAGTGACAGAGGAATCAAATACAGCCTTTTTTTAAACTTCGGCTTGAGATCATAATAAAAAGAGATTTAAAATAAATAATACATTTAGAGAAATTAATCTCAACAGGTAAATTGTTTCAGAGATTGGGGAACTGGACTGCAATGTGCAAATAATTGCACCTAGCCTCAGGGGGAGCAAAGAGAACATTTCTTACCGTGTGAAGGCAGCTTTAGTCACCAGGGGGAGTCTGTGGAAGCTCAGAAGGCCACTTTCAGCTGATATAAAGGATGCACATACTGTATGTGCACACAAGGGCTTAGCAAATCTTTGATAAAACTAGGGTCTGGTCACTTAATTCCTTGATGGTCAATAACATTTGCACGGAGGCTAGAATTCAATTTTAGAATTATTGTCCCAGGGATAATCCTAGCGGCAGTATTTTTGACCAACAAAAGGAAATAGAGCAAAGCCTGGGAGATATCTGTAAAAAGGGCAATTAATTACACATTTGTAAATCTTCAAAGGATAAAAAGCATCTGATTTTTATTTCAAATGACCCTAAGTTAAAAGAAGCATGGCCCTCAAAACACCAGAATCAACCACACATGTATTGCAATTGGCTTAATGTTATGTGACAAGGCTCCAATATTACAGACTGTCTATTGGACTGACAGTACAGAAACTGTTAGTGCCTGAACTAACTGTATACAGTATGTCCACATACTTTTGGACCTAGTGTGCCATAAATAAATGCAAGTCTCTTCTACTCTGAGACCAGGAGGGGAGATGTTTTGGACCCCTTTTGAGTTACTTTCTTTATTATTTGTAATGCATTCATATCTGTTTGTCTAATGGGTGTAATCTGTTATTTCATTACTGTTTTATCAATGTTTTGAACATGTACACATTAATATGTACATGTGTACCTTCTGGCCTCTAGTAGCACCTGGAAGAAGGGATACACATTCCTCCCAATGGTTTTACACTCTTCCACTGATCTCCAGGTGGCAGTAAAACGCCAAAATATGCAGCAATGCAACAGCAAAGGGAGGAAGAAGACTATGAGGTAATACAAATTGATGTGACCATTTAACAGTTTAGATATAAAATATTGTCTTTGCAAATGTACGAGAAAATTACAATTGAGAACAAGTTTAATGTCTAGCCCATGAGGATAAATCAGTGTTATTTCTGCCCTTTCTTCACACTTTTTATGTGTCTGGCAAGAAGACCAATTGGGGCTGTTTCCACCTGGAGGGTAGATACTGTATAAAGGTGCTATTAGAGCATAAAGGTGCTGTTAGAGCAATCTCCCTCCCAAAGAAAAGAGCTTTCACAATGACTATCACCTTTACAATGTCCCCCTGGAGTACTGACACATAATAACATTACAACATTATGTTATCTAACCATTTTTATGATGGGTCCCTCATAGGGATGACATATATGGTACACTTTGATGTTTAACATTATAATCATTACAGTGAAGCAGATAAGCTTGTACGACAAAAGGCATTGTTCTTTGTTCCAATGCACAATTACTTTGCCAACCTTCCCCAGATCGGCGTCACTGTCGGTGGTTACAGGAATACCAGAATGTAAATCAATACATTCTCCAAGCAACAACAGTAAACCATTTTACAGATGACGCACTTGTTTTATGAGAAGCTTTATTGACAGTTTACTCGGCCTTCAAAAAAGCTGCAGTAGGTCTTCAATCATCATCAACTCCTCTGGCTCCATCTTGCATAAATAAATGAAAACTCCTGATCTCAAGATCTTAAAACCGCTAACCTGCATGTAAATATTATATAAAAAATTATATGCGAAAAAATATCTTTCATAGTTTCACACAAGTGAATAAAAGAAGATTTCATTATGGCTTTTTTGACATTGATCAAAAAGGGAAACGTTATTTATTATCAAATATAATACAGATTTATGCAAAGTGATCTAAATCAAGGAAAAACACATATGCATTGTTCAGGAGTTACAGCCTTAAGTCTGTGTTGATCAGCATACAGTAGCACATGTGGATGCTGTTTTAAAGCATGCCATGTCTTGCTTTTCCGCCTTTATTATTGATTGCATTGTCTAAGTCACAGGTTTCTTAGCGAATAAATCCCTTTGGTGCCATCCCCCTATACCTTTAGGAAGCGTCCGAATGCCGGTGTATTTATAATAAATGAAACTCTAGATATTTTGAACAACTGGAAATGAATATATGAAGATCAACAATCAGTGGGATATCCTCTCTGAAGTTAGCTGTTAGTAGTAATTCATACATTAGAAGTAATTCACAAATCCATCACAGATTACAATTATAAAAATAATCTTTAATATAAACTACATATTCAGTGCATGATGAACAAATGTACAAATCATACAATTTAGACATTGATTGAAAAATAAGGTAAGCATGTTAAAAAATCAGTTAACATGGTCGTATCAGTTAATATCTTCTTAATTAGTGATCAGCATAAATAGGACAGTAAATAAATTATGAGCCTTTTTTCTCTGCCTCCGAACTTCCTTCGTGAGCAGGTTGTCGTCATTTCAATTCCCAACTGGACTTCTACTTGGGCCATTTGCATCTGTGAATAAAAGAGAGTTTATTTAGAATAAAGCATGGATGAATTCACAAACAATGAAACACCAGATGAACCTGGACTCTACATGAGTTTAAGAACACTTTGTTTATCAGTCCATTTGAATGTCTCCTGGGAACTCAGATTTTAATTTTTAATTTTTAATAATCTCTTATTGTTTTATAGTTTGCAGGTTGGTTGCACTCGAGATACCTACATATTTGCAAAAAAACACTTTTGTACATATCTTCCCCAGGAATACCTGCAGGAGGCTTGGTCAAAATGTCGACGCCTGCTGGCACAGATGGAGGAGTTGAGCTGACAGCATTCGATGGGTTCTGACTGCAGAGTTGGTTCAGGTCTAGGAAGACAGTCACATTGCTCCACGTCTATCTCACAGTCGGGCATCCAGGCACTGAGTGGAAGTTCTGTGCAGGAGGTAATAATGGCACATTAAAGTTATAAACAAGCAATCGCTTTTCTATCCTAATCTTAGCATGTTGATTTTGAAATAATGTGAAATAAATGTTCTTGGCCATGATGACAAGTTTTTTGCATAATGATATGTTTGAGCTTACTGCTAATATCAGCATGCTAACATGCTAACAAAGACGACATGCAGAAGCAGAAATTATGTTTGCCATATTCACCGTCTTAGTTTAACGTTTTAAAAAACAATTAATTAGAAACACAAAATACAACTGACGGGAAGATCACCGCACGCACACACACACACACACACACACACACACACACACACACACACACACACACACACACACACACACACACACACACACACACACACACACACACACACACACACACACACACACACACACACACACACACACACACACACACACACACACACACACACACACACACACACACACACACACACACACACACACACACACACACACACACCTGGTGTACTGGAAGGGTAAGGTATGCATCCGTCACTTGAACAATCCCAAATCAAGCCACTGGCACAAAGTCTTCTGGAGTCTTCTGCCTCCGGCAGCTGGCTCATCGGAGAGCAGCTGCCAATTGACCAGATGCATTAGAACAGAATAAAATGAAATCACATCAGATTCTGGTGAGAAACAAGACTACTCACCCACTGCTCCTGTGAGGTTGAGCATTACGTCGTATTATGGCGGGCTCCATGCACCTGCACTCTGTATGATTAGCTACTTTTATTAGCACAGGCTCAGCTGAAAACTTCACTGGAATAACACTAAGGACCTGAAATGCACAACACACAGAAAATATGTTATAATGTTGGAATACTTAAACCCTTGGAGAAAGGTAAACCAAACAGGTAAAAGGGACATTTATTATCTAAGGCTTTATCACTCACAGTTTTATTCACATATTCATAAGTTGTGTTCCTGCAGGTGACACCCTCATGAGCGCAGCAGCCATTGCACCTGTCAGTAGGAAAAAAGAACATCTGGTTAAAGTAATGCATGGGAAAATTCAAGTAAATTGTTGAAACGGAGGGGTCTGTGCCGTTAATTTTAAGTTTTCTCCAATATCATATTTGGTTAAATGGGGATACAGAAATAATTTAATCTTTCTAATACATACATGTACGATCCATCACTTGACATAAAGGATAGTAACTTTGCTTAGCTTAATAAAAATATTGTTTACTGGGAGGAACAGCTGGTCTGGCTCTGTCCAAAGGGAACCAAATCCTTTGAGTACCTCTGAAGCGCACTTATCAACATACTGTAGCGACCCTGATAGGAGGCTGAGGGTGTCACTCAGGCATCCCCCGTCTCTTGGCCAATCACAGAGCTGCACAGGATGCTGGTCTAGGTGCGGGCCTGTGGTTGGGGGAGCGGACGGGGGAGGGCGGGGAGGTTGTGACGTAGACACTGGTATATATAGGTGTGTGGGTGGAGAGAGGGAGTGTGTAAGGTGTAAACCCCAAGCTGTACCTGTTCCTGAATCTGTGATCCTAAGAAATAAGAGTTATTAAAGCCTAATAACTAGAAGCCTGTTTCCGACTCCATCTGTGAACGTTACATTGGTGTCAGAAGCAGGGGCGGATCTAGACAAATATTCATGGGGTGGCAAGAGGGTGGCAGAGCGTGGGCTACATCCAGATAAGTGTCATTTCATGCAGAGAGAGGTCACTTTCCTGGGCCACAAAGTGGGGGGTGAGGGCATCGTCACCCTGTCAGAGAAAGTGCAGGCGGTCGCGAGCTGGCCAAACCCTCGCAACCAGAAACAGCTGAAAAGTTTCCTGGGCCTGGCTTCGTACTTCAGAAAGTTTGTACGGGGTTTTGCGTGCACTGCTGCACCCCTGTTCCAGCTGCTGCAGAAGGACAGGGATTTCCTGCGTTTGACAGCCTGCGGCGGGCCTTGAGTGAGTCCCCGGTTCTCGCACCAGCCAACCCCCATCTGCCGTTCACCCTGGACACCGACGCCAGCGGGGTGGGGGTAGGTGGAGTGCTCTCTCAGACTACACCAGAGGGGGAGCGGGTGGTGGCATACTTCAGCCGGGCGTTCAACAAAGCAGAGCGACGTTACTGCGTCACTCACAGGGAACTTTTGGCAGTGGTGCTGTCCATCAGGCACTTTAAATACTACCTGTGTGGCCAGGCGTTCATGGTGAGGACGGATCACTCGGCAATACATTGGCTCATGACGTTCAAAGAGCCCGAAGGGCAGGTCGCCAGGTGGATAGAAGAGCTCCAAGCGTTCAACTTCAGGGTGGAGCACCGGGCGGGGGTGCGCCACACTAATGCGGATGCTCTCCCGCCGCCCGTGTGCTGCCGGCGGCTGCCACTACTGCGAGAGGAGAAAGACTCGGGAAAAAGAACTGCTGGAGGAAGGTGTTGCCTGTGTGGCCGCGAGGCCAGTGGAAGAGGTTGTCTGCCAGGAGCTCCGGACAGTGGACGGGGCAGAGTGGAAGCAACAGCAGGAGCTGGAAGACGTGCTAAAGCCTGTACTGCAGTGGGTCGAGTCGCAGCAGCGACCACCGTGGGAGGAAGTGGCTCTCTAAAGCGACCAAGGGACTGTGGTCTCAGTTTGAGGCTCTAAGCTTGTGTCAGGGTGTACTACAGCGGGCGTGGAAGGAGCCAGCAACGGGGGAGAAGAGGTGGCAAGTGGTGGTCCCGAGGGGTCTGCAAGAGGCCGTACTCAAGGCCATGCATGGAACCACAGGTTCTGGGCACTTTGGCGTCACCAAGACGCTCCGGCGCCTTCGTCAGGGCTGCTACTGGGGGCAGTGTAGGAGGGATGTCGAGGACTTCTGTCGCCGCTGTGACCCGTGTATGGCTCGGAAGGGCCCCCCTGGTCGTTCCCATGCTCCACTGCAATAGTTTCCCGTGGGGGCCCCGATGGAGAGAGCTACGTGCTCACGGCCATAGACTATTTCACAAAATGGCCAGAGGCGTATGCCCTCCCTGATCAAGAAGCAGAGACAGTCACAGATGCCTTGGTGGCCGGCATGTTCAGCCAGTTTGGAGTACCGGAGACCCTGGACAGTGACCAGGGGAGACATTTTGAGTCCCGGGTGTTTGCCTCCATGTGCACACAACTGGGCATGCACAAAACACGCACCTCCCCTTTGCGACCTCAGAGCGACGGACTTGTTGA
This sequence comes from Notothenia rossii, assembly GCF_949606895.1. Classification (NCBI taxonomy): domain Eukaryota; kingdom Metazoa; phylum Chordata; class Actinopteri; order Perciformes; family Nototheniidae; genus Notothenia; species Notothenia rossii. The sequence goes on from NC_136904.1 coordinate 24,839,413, forward strand.
GAGATTCCATCGCACCATGGGACAACAGCTGGCCATCCTCACGTCTCAGCATCAGCGCGACTGGGACGAGCATCTGCCCCTGGTGCTCATGGCATGTCGCTCGGCAGTACAGGAGTCCTCAGCCTGTTCTCCGGCCCTCCTCATGTTGGGGAGAGAGCTTCGCACCCCGGCTGTTTTGGCGTTTGGTCAGCCATCAGACTCCCTGGACTCGCCTCCAGGGCCCGAGTACGCCAGGAGACTTCAGGACCGCCTCGATTCCGCACACGCCTTTGCCCGCGATCAGCAGAAAAGCGCTGGGGTGAGACAGAAGCGGAACTACGACACCCAGACAAGAGCGCAGCATTTCCGGGCTGGGGAGCTGGTGTGGGTCTACAGCCCGCAACGCACAAAAGACGTAGACACTGGTATATATAGGTGTGTGGGTGGAGAGAGGGAGTGTGTAAGGTGTAAACCCCAAGCTGTACCTGTTCCTGAATCTGTGATCCTAAGAAATAAGAGTTATTAAAGCCTAATAACTAGAAGCCTGTTTCCGACTCCATCTGTGAACGTTACAATACCATAACTCCTTTGTTTAATCTGTAGAAAAAACAGTCTTGTTATACCCTCTACCTCATTGAGAGGGCTAGTGGATTTGCTGCTACCTGCTAATGAAACATCCAGCACATAAGCCCTGTAAAAATACAATATGGTGTATATTCCTTAGTTTTTTGATGGGTTAAGCAGAAAACAAAATGTACCTTATTTAATAGCTTAAGATGTACTTTAGATGTACTTATTTGCTGTGAGGTTTGTTACCTTTGGACCGATCCTGGTTTCCCCTGTTCCTAGTATTTATACAGTATGCTAAGCTAACAAGCGGCTGGTGCTATATTAATATTTATGCATTGATCTTATCATCTTACTTTCAGAAAGATAGTGAATAACAGCATTTTTCAAAATGTAATACAAATCCTTGTAAAAGTCAAATATGGACATTATTTCAAAATGTGTTAAATACAACCAAATTCATGTTGTTTGTTACATCATTAATGACTACTAAGAGGTCCTTTTCACGTCAGAGTTAGTGTTGAATGTTGGAACGCTGCAGCTCATAGCATTGGGTTTGGTGAACAATGGTAAAGTTCTACATCTGGTTTGATGTTAAACAAACCTGTGGACGGACACACATGGTGGTTTGAAGAACATTGAGGGGTCGGTGCCAAGCTCCTTCGCCACGTCGACACATGTTTCCCTTGGCATGCACTGAGTCCTCTGCCACTCTTCATCAATGGCTAAATGGGAGAGAGACACTGTTCATAACAACATAATCACGCATACACAGACATGCAGAGTACATTTAGGTTTGTATATCTGACCTTTGAGTATCTCCAGGCTGTAAGATTCGGCAGCATAGCGTGTGGAGCGGTGTGAGCCCACTGAAGGTGGAGAAGAGAGGGTCTCCGGCTGCTGCAGCCTCAGACGACACTTCCACAACTTCCAGTCAGGAAAGTCTGCGAGCATCAGCAGCTCATCCAGGCTGGAGGCGGAGCGGACCTTCCTCTCCCACTGCTTCATTACCTGCAGGGATCATGATCAGTCATACTTTATGTTTCACATTAACACTTCTTCCTTATCTGTCTCAGTTTTACTTGGGAATGAGTTTCCCTCAAAAATTTCACATTACTTAACTTAATTGAAAACAATCATTTGATAGATATGGTTCTCTAAAAGACTAATTATACACATACAAAAAACCCCACAAGAGGAACATTTTATACGTCCTTGAATAATTACATTTCCCCCTCAAATAAATAGTTATGGGCCTAAAGCCGCCTCCAGGCAATTTGGAGAGTCCCAGGGATTTCCTGTGGCATGTGAGGATTAGAGTAAATATTTTATCGACCCCTATAGACAAGTTTACGCGCCAAAACACGGGTAGCGCCATGACACTACACAAATGCACTTCATTTCCGCCGGAAGTCTTTTGCACAGCGTCTGTCGGTGTAAACCGATGTAAACAGTCAGACGGGCACTGGTGTAAACACAGCGATTTCGATGCTAACAGTGATGCTAGCTTGGGAACACGATTCTACTTCTTTGACTGGAGATGGCGTTACTCTCCCCCACCCGAATTCAGTGCAAAACTGGGAGGATAACATGACGACGTGGCCCAGCATAAAACCAAAATAAACTGCCTTATTTAGGTCATGCCCACAGGAGCCAACAGTTGTCTGTTGTTTACATAATGCACAATTTACATGATCCCTTTATGCTGTGCAATATATCATATGTGCCTGTACTGTTTGAGTGAAAATAAAGTTTGATGTAATTTAATTTCATTATTGCACTGTTATTGCATTATTGCATTTCATACGTTCCTTAGAGTGCTACAATTTCTTTTAACACAGTTCATCATTCATATTAAGCTCATACTGTACATAAATAACACTGAATTAATTAATTGTTGAGAGGAAACTAAAGAAATGGCTTCAACAAGAAAGATCACATGTTTAATCCTAACAGGTATTACAAATTAAAATATAAAAGCAGCCCACACAATTACATCACTATGAAAATATTCATATATAATATTAAAAAATACAATGCATGCAGTATTTGTTGTGTTTATCTGTATTTAATGAACAACATGGCTGGGTGCTGGTTTGTGGTCGTAGCACTCTCTATCTAACCACTCGTTCAGGTGCTTTCTCGAGTGATTGCAACCAACTACCGCACACGTAGTTCCCGAACCACTTTTCTTCATGTTGTAATTGTTATATCCTCTTTGTCTCTGCGATATCAGTGCTTTGTCGGCACAACGGAGCTAGCTAGCAAAACAAACCCAGTCCGCCAATACGGAAGTGCATTGCATCGAAGGGAGGAGTTCAGGATGTAGAGCGGAAACGGCTCAATAACTTGTGTATAGAGAACCGCAGTGACGCGTCGTAAAACCCGGAAGTAAGTTAGCATTTTTAGAACTTCCGGTTTCTTCCTCAAAAAGCAATGCATTTTTTCCATAGGGTTTTGGAAAATAGCTCGAAATAAGGTCTGTGGTTTAAGAGATAAATCACGTTTTGTTCTATGACATTAAATACATCAGCAGTGACTTTTGATTTTTGAAGAGTTTACGTGTCTGAAAAACGATGGTTGTTACCGAGTGGCTGAATGGGACTACAGAAATTGTCGAGGCCGTTGTACGTCATTACGCCGAACACGTAAACACTCCCGCTAAGTTTGTTTTCCCCTGTATTCTGCTTGAAAGCAAGTACCTGCCTATCTTTAGTATCTGTATATCTATATCTCACCATTAGAATCTGTATTTTTGAAATTGTCGTTTTTAACACCGTAGTTTTACAAATTATGGAATAATTAATTACTCGTGTTTTCCAATTTTACTCAGCAGTTCGTTTTGTTAGCTAACGTTAGCTAAAGCTAGCGCTGCTAGTTAGCCACGCAATGGTTTGTTGCTTTGCTCCGGGTTGCAGCCACAGGTCTTCGCATGAAACATGCTTGTTCTATCGTTTCCCGGCCAATGTTTTCCAAAGGAGAGTCTGGATTCGTGCCATGAGGTAAGCTGACGTTACATTTTTGTCCATGTCACGGTGAAATGTAAATGATGGGTAGTGACTGTATCGCCGTTTTAGAGATGGCGCTGCTGAAAAGACCGCAACATAAGTAAAGATAATGAATATATCCTATTAAAACCTGTGTGGCTTACAGGACTGTCTCAGAAAATTAGAATATTGTGATAAAGTTCTTTATTTTCTGTAATGCAATTAAAAAAACAAAAATGTCATACATTCTGGATTCATTACAAATCAACTGAAATATTGCAAGCCTTTTATTATTTTAATATTGCTGATTATGGCATACAGCTTAAGAAAACTCAAATATCCTATCTCTAAATATTAGAATATCATGAAAAAGTATACTAGTAGGGTGTTCAACGAATCACTTGAATCGTCTAATTAACTCGAAACACCTGCAAGGGTTTCCTGAGCCTTGAAAAACACTCAGCTTGGTTCAGTAAACTAAATCACAAGTATGGGGAAGACTGCTGATCTGACTGCTGTCCAGAGGACCGTCATTGACACCCTCCATCAGGAGGGTAAGACACAAAAAGAAATTTCTCAAAGAGCAAGCTGTTCACAGAGTGCAGTTTCAAAGCACATCCACAAAAAGTCTGTTGGAAGGGGGAAATGTGGCAGGAAACGCTGTACAACCAAGAGAGATGACCGCAGCCTTAACAGCATTGTGAAGAAGAGTCGCTTCCAGAATTTGGGGGAGCTTCAAAGACAGTGGACTGAAGCTGGAGTCCAGGTATCAAAAGTCACTGTTCACAGACGTGTCCGGGAAATGGGCTACAATAGCCGTATTCCCATGGTCAAGCCACTTCTGAACTCAAGACAACGGAAGAGGCGTCTGACTTGGGCTAAGGAAAAGAAGCACTGGACAGTTGCACAGTGGTCCAAAGTCCTCTTTTCAGACGAAAGCAAGTTTTGTATTTCATTTGGAAGTCAAGGCGCCAGAGTCTGGAGAAAGGCTGGAGAGGAGCAAAATCCAAGTTGCTTGAAATCCAGTGTGAAGTTCCCACAGTCAGCGATGGTTTGGGGAGCCATGTCAGCTGCTGGTGTTGGTCCACTGTGTTTCATCAAGCCCAGAGTAAATGCAGCTGTGTACCAAGAGATTTTAGAGCACTACATGCTTCCGTCTGCTGAAAAGCTCTATGGAGATGAGGAATTCATTTTCCAGCATGATCTGGCACCTGCCCACAGTGCCAAAACCACCAGTAACTGGTGTACTGACCATGGCATTACTGTCCTCGATTGGCCTGCAAATTCCCCTGACCTGAACCCCATAGAGAATATGTGGGGTATTGTGAAGAAGAAGCTGAAAGACACCAGACCCAACAATGCTAATGAGCTAAAGGCCGCTATTGAAGCATCCTGGGCATCCATAACACCTCAGCAATGCCACAGGCTGATTGCCTCCATGCCACGCCGCATTAATGCAGTAATCCGTGCAAAAGGATTCCCAACCAAGTACTGAGTGCATTAATGGACATTTTCAAATGTTTGATTGTGTTTTGCTGTTATAAATCTTTTTTTTTTACTTGGTCTGAGGAACTATTCTAATTTTTTGAGATAGGATTTTTGAGTTTTCTTAAGCTGTATGCCATAATCAGCAATATTAAAATAATAAAAGGCTTGCAATATTTCAGTTGATTTGTAATGAATCCAGAATGTATGACATTTTTGTTTTTTTAATTGCATTACAGAAAATAAAGAACTTTATCACAATATTCTAATTTTCTGAGACAGTCCTGTATATGATAAGTCTTATTAGTACAAGCAGCATAACGTTTCACCATGTAACTAAAGATTGTAGTCAGGGAAATCAGTTTGACATATTGAACTAATAACAAATCACCTCTGGCTGGCAGAGAACTCTCTGCTCCATAGCTTCTCTTGGACGTAAAATCACATGTACATTTTACATTTATATTCAATTTAATATTCCATCCCTCACATACCTTTGTATATATAATAACTTATATTTTGTTTTTCTTGTTATGCTGCTGCAACACAAACATTTCCCAAATTGGGATCAATACAGTAATATCTTATCTTAATTAATTAAGAAATATAACTATTATAATTAGTGTAGCAGCTGACACCTATTTTCAATATGGATTAATCTACCATTTATTTCTTTAGTTCAATTTTCATCTATAAAAATGTCAAAATAGTGAAAATGTTCACGAGACTTATCAAAGTGCAAAGTTATATCTTTAGATGTTTTGTTTTAGCCTATGTACTGTATGTCTTAATGCTCTTATATATGACGGTGTGACTTCCATGAAACTAATATTTTATATCTTTCCAACAGACGCAGCAGCAGCAGCAGCAGCAGCAGCAGCAGCAACATGATGATGATGATATTAAAGAGCAACTTGCAGGTTTTTATTTTTTACTACCTTTATGCTTAACCTTGACTGAAAATTACAATTAAAAATGTTAATGCAGGATTTGATATGTTTTACAAGACATAAGGGCAGGAATTCAGAGGAAAAGGAGCCGTTTTGAGCTCTGCTACTAAAAACTGCTTTTTTAACGTTATACGTCAAACGCGTCATATTACGTCACATGGGGGAGCAACTTTCTCGGACTCGTTCTCTGCCCAATCCGCGGTTGTGATTTAGTGAACTGGTATTTTTTCGGTAATTTTATATTGAATTTCACCACTTGTAATCATGGTGAGCTTGTGTTTGTGCAGGTTGCACAAACTCCAGCCTGTCAGGACATCGAGTCCATAGTTTCCCTCACGGGAAAAGGACCGGAGCTAGCGTTCGTTCCTGGGTGCGTTGTGCATCCACCTCCCTGCAGCACCTACTCTCACTTCACATACTCTCCACAGCTTTATCAGGAAACCGTATTACATCTCTTTCCCCCCCTTCGCTGCTCTCTCTCTCTCCCCTCCGGTACACGGCACCGTAAGACATAGTGTGGAGTTGCATTAGGTAACGCTGTGGTGGCTGTACTGCTCCAGCCATCTCCTTTGTGTTTGTTTGTTTCCTCCTGTCTGTGTTGTTTGTGTGTGCGTGGTGGCTGTCACTCCTGGCTCCCGGCTCAACCTCCACTCACCTGCTGCAATCAGCTGTGCACCCTCCCCGACTACACACCTGCTTTCCATCAAGCCATTTACAACGGCATATCAACGGAGGCTCCACAACCTTTCTCCGCCAGATCGTCAAGTATCAGCCGTATTTCGCGTCTCTCCTCCGGTATACAGCGCCGTAGTGTGGAGTTGCATTAGGTAACGCGAGATACGGCTGATACTTGCACATTACTTTCTGTTATGGATCAGTATCAACAGTTCTGCCAGTAACGTTACTATATTATCAATACTACTTTAGTTATAGCCTGATATATGATTGCTAACTTCACAATGTTGTGATGTGACGTTAGCTAACATTCTGTAGCTAACGCCGGTCACTCACCAAGACAGCTGCTCTGTTCTCCACTGGTTCTCCACACACCACAGCTCCATTTCTCTCCGATGGCCGTTATATTTTCTAATCCTTGGCTGCTCCTGGTTTCTTGGACCCATAGCAGGCTCATATTTATAATCATATGCATTCAAATATATATTTTCAACCTCTTCTGTGTCAAAACTAGCATTGTGATCCATGTTTATTCATACGTAATGGTTAGACCGACCGCTCTCCCCCATGTTACGTCACACGCGGGAGGTCACGTGCGGAGGCTTTTTTAATGCGGAAGTGAAAATGTCTTACTAAAACGACGCCAGATGTCACTGTAGTGTATATTTCTGTATATTTTTTTGAAAATCTAGTGTTTCGATCATTTTCCTACACATTTATTCACTGGTGTCTCTAACCTGCAGGTTGCTCTTTAAATGTGTGGTTTTAGGAACATCAAATACATGGAATCATGTCCTCGTGAGGACAGACAACACGACCACAATATCGTATATAAACCTCCAAGGGGGTTTGCGCTCTCTCCAGTTACACATGCTGGCACGCAAACTGATCTTATGGAGCTGCGGACGTCTCCTCTCTCTGAGAGCGACGCACGTACCAGGAGTGATGAACCTCGGGGCAGATCTGCTGTCCAGAGGTGCACCACTATATGCAGACTGGACTCTACATCCAATGGTTGTGAGTCAGCTGTGGGTGCGTTACGGCCGAGCCGCGGTAGATCTGTTCGCATCAAAAGAAAATGCTCACTGTCAGCTGTTCTTTTCAATGCGCGATTGAAATGCACCGTTAGGCATGGACGCGCTCGCGCACGTTTGGCCTCCGTTCCTTCTGTACGTGTTCCCACCCCTGGCTCTGATACCCCCAACTCTGGCCAGAGTGAGGGAACAACGCCACACACTGATCCTGATAGCTCCGCACTTGCCTGCAATGTACTGGCTGGCGGAGATATATCAGCTGCTGTGCGGGCAGCCGTGGCAGCTCCCACTATGCAGGGACATACTGTCTCAGGCGGGGGGGACGATCTTTCACCCACACCCAGAGCGCTTGGCACTATGGGCCTGGCCCGTGAGTGGTATAATCTGAATACAGTGGGGCTCCCTCAGAAGGTGATAAACACTATTCAGAGTGCAAGAGCTTCCTCCACCAGGTCCCTCTATGACTGTAAGTGGAGGGTGTTTGAGGAGTAGTTCCTTCAAAAAGGACACATCTCTTTTCAATGTCCTGTTGGGGTGATTTTATCATTTCTACAGGACCTAATTGATAAACACAGAGCTTTCTCTACGATCAAAGTGTACCTGGCTGCTATTGCTGCATGCCATGTGGGCTTTGAGGGAAAGACGGCTAGCCAACATCCTTTGGTCTGCCGTTTTGACTGCCGTGCCCTTATGGGACTTGGCAGTGGTTTTAGATGGGCTCACTCGACCTCCATTTGAACCCCTGGAAGAAGCTGACATGAAACACCTGTCAATGAAGCAGTGGCGGTGCCAGAGATTTTCTCTAGGGGGTGCTGTGGGGTAGCTTGACGTTTCATAGAGGGTGCTCAAACATTAAGGGTTTCCCATTAATGCACCAGTGTACCCGCGACTGTTACAATGAAGGCTCGGTAATCAGCTCACGGCATATAGGTGTAATCAGGGGTAAAGTGCTATTTTTACAAGTGGGGAGTGGACCTCACCTCCTCTAGGAGGGTCCTCCCGGGAGATTTCTTTTTAAATATTGAAGTTAAAAGCATCAATCTGGTGCACTTTGAGAGCAAAATGAAGAGATCTATGGATACATCTCTCGACATACATATGAAACAGAACTGTAAACAGATTTTCTATTTCTTTATAGATATTTTACAAATCACTCCCCTTTTTTTAAACAAACCGTTTGAGACCCACTGAGATAACTAGACTAAAGTTAACTATCTAAACACTGAGAGTCCTTTACTTCACCTGAGCTGAGGTTATCTGAGACTCTCAGTCTGACAGGAGGAGAGAGTTCTCCCTCCACCTTGTTGTTGAAAAAGCTCCTTATATCCGTTAGCTTGGCTAGCTAGCACCAGATGCTAACCACACCGATCTCCGGTAGATACCCACCGGTGCGCGAGCTCTCTCTCTCGCTCGCTTGCGCACGCACACAAAATGGCTCGTGCCACACACACACACACACACACACACACACACACACACACACACACACACACACACACACACACACACACACACACACACACACACACACACACACACACACACACACACACACAGAGCAGAGCTTGAATGAAACACAGAGACCCAAGTAAGCTACTTGTACTCACGAGGCCTATTATGTGCATAATCCCTCTCGCTTTCAGTTGATTTTGATTGAGTGTCCACACGTGGACGTTTAAGGACTAAAAACGATCCATTTGTCACTTTGCTGTTAGCAAATAATTTGGGGCTCCAGCTAACAGGGAGTCACTCAAGTGTCACAAAGTAATTTAGCCTATGGGTAGGTAAAAAATCTAATGGGTGCTGCCGTGCTGGCCATTGGCCTAATCATATCACCTGTGTTGGCTTTATGTTTTTGGTCAAACATTTGTTTGTTTCACATTTGCATTGATGTAATCAATAATCTTTCTGATTTAATTTAATAAAAATAATAATAATAATTTTCGAAAAAAAAAACATATATTTCTAGGGGGTGCTTAGGGGGTGCTTTGGCAATCCTGGGGGGTGCTTCAGCACCCCCTAGCTCCCCCCTGGCGCCGCCCCTGCACTGAAGACAGTGCTGTTACTGGCTCTGGCATCAGCCAAGCGAGTCAGTGACATTCATGCGCTCTCTGTACATCCTTCATGCACTCAGTTTGCCCCGGGGCAAACGAGACTGTTGCTGAAGCCCAACCCTGCCTTTATACCTAAGGTGGTTGGCTCATGTACCCCCAATGACATTGTGGCATTTCCTCCGCCGCTGTGTTCCTCTGAGGAACAGCGGCCGAATTTGCTGTATCCAGTTTGTGCTTTACGCACCTATATGGACAGGTCCAAAGAGTTTCGTTGCAATGACCAATTCTTTATATGCTGGGCTAACCCTCAGAAGGGCAAGCCCGTTACCAGCCAACGGCTCTCCCACTGGATTGTGGAAGCGATTGCTCTGGCTTATACGAGTCAGGGTTTGCAGGCACCAACGGGCCTGCGTGCTCATTCTACTCGTGGACTGGCTACATCCTGGGCTTTGTTCATGGGTGTTTCCATCCAAGACATTTGTGCAGCAGCGAGCTGGTCCTCACCGCTCACTTTTGTCCGCTTTTACAGGCTAGATGTCTCTGCTCCAAGTGTGGCCCGCGAAGTGCTGGGTCCCATGTTGAGACAGGGTTCTACCTGTTAAGTTCTGTTTGTTTTGGTGATTTTCGAGATAAGCATGTCTAGCAATACGGGAGTTTCAATATCCCATAGTGAGACATCGAACGGAGTGTTATGAATGAGAACTATAGGTTACTTATGTAACCCCAGTTCTCAGAGTAACATGTAGTGAGATGTCTCACCAGACGGCCCTTCTTGCTAAGGCGAAGCGAGAAGAGGTGCTTATTTTTGAATGATGCTGCGTCGTAGCGCAAGCTACTTATAGGGTGGGTGGATTCCCTGACGTAGACGTCAAGATCATCAGCCAATCAGGATTGGCGTAATGAGATTGATGCTTCTGTTTGCATACGCGTTGAGGCACATCCCATAGTGAGACATCTCACTTCATGTTACTCTGAGAACTGGGGTTAGGTAAGTAACCTATAGGTTTCCTGGCAGCTGTCAATCAAAGTCCAGTGGCTCCGCTCCAAAGTGTCAGAAACTTTTCACGCGCGCGCAGACGACTCCGCGAGCGAGTGAGGCTGACACTCCCACCAGCGAGCAAGAGGGCTGTCTCTGCTCGCAGGGGTTTAATCTGCGCGCAAGGGTAATTTCATGCGCGTGTAAAAGCACATTTCCCGCTCGTGAGTAGCTTGTTTTGCGCGCTAGAACATTGACCCAAATCTGACTCCATAATAGGCTTCTTTTGTTCTATCTATCAGTTTCAATTTCACACATCAGGCCCGTAGCAGCTGTCACTGCGCAGTGAACGATCAGGAGTGAGTGACTGAGAGACCTAGCTGGCAGTTGCTTAAAGATGGATAAAAAAGCTCCAAAGCGTAACGGCGTTTTTGTATAGTTTGTGTATACAGTATAATACAGCAGGGGTCGGCAACCCCTGGCACACGTGCCAGCATTGGCACGCGGCACCATAACCAGTGGCACACTAGGAATAAGTGGAATAAGTGTTCAAAATATTAAAAATTTTATTTTCAGATCCTGAACGAGACCGCCGCCAGAGCGCGTCTCCCCGTTACCTGCAGAAGGAAGCCATGCACGCAACGCAGCCCCGCTCTCTTTATCTCCAGGTGACTTTCTGCCGCTTTCCTCCGTGGCGCAGTGCCGATTGTTTCACCACAGAGGAAAGCACTTCACAAATTGCAGTACACATAAGGAGCTGCACAAATGCCGCAGTTTTTGCGTGGCTGTGTGTGTCTTTAGTTGAAATCCCAGTGGCGATCTGCTCATCTCTCATCGAAATAATATGCTACAAAGGGGCGGACTGGCCATCTGTGTGTTGAACGTTCCTGTCGGCTCCCAGACCGTAGTCGAAGAGGGCAGAAGCAACAAGCTTCAGGTTCAATAACCCACTTCAACTTAAATGTCTGGAGAGAGGCGAGCTCTTCTTGGGAGGCCGTTGCATTTATTTAGCTGTTCTTCTGTTTCACAAAATACATCACACACCTCTGTTTTTCTGCTGCCTCGTTTCACTTCCAGAAATATACACAAGTTCCCTCACTCTCGCTCTACCATCCACAAACACACATGGACAAGCCACCCCCCTCTCTCTCTTAAAAGGGACAGCGATCTCATCTCACTCTGTATGACCCTAATATCATAACATGTGTGCTCTGGAGAATCACAGAACAGACGATCGTCCTTATTATTATGCCGTTTAAACCAATTATTTAAATGTGTTTGTTAAATTCGGCATCATGTAATTTGCGCTGACAGGTCCACACACTGCTTCCCCGTAGCGAGGCTCCCCCGCCCTCCTGCTGATAGTTGACGGGCGTCAAGCTCCTCACCCCCCCCCCGTTGATAATTTTCGATCATTGGCACGCTGATAACATTTTTTTTTTTTTTAAATGGCACTTCATATCAAAAAGGTTGCCGACCCCCGGTATACAGCATTGTTGCGAGCCCTGGATTCAGAGGGAGGGGCTTGCACAGGGGACGGGATGGGGGGGCGGGGGTGTTGGCAGTGTCCGGTGCCTTGCTCAAGGGCACTACGGCAGGGCAGGAGGTGAACTGGGACCTCTCCAAGTAGAAGTCCACACTCCAAATGTAGGTCTGGTCGGGGACTTGAACCGGCGACCCTACGGCTCACAGTCCAAGCCCCTACTGACTGCCATATATTTAGTCCCTAATTTTGCTCTCAAAGTGCACCAGATTGATGCATTTAACTTCAACATTTAAAAAAAAATCTTCGCATAGGGTTTTTTACATACTTGCAAAACCCAGATCATGCATTGTAGCATTCCATAAACCCCTCTGTTTCAGCCCTGTTTCAAAAGTGCTGATTCTGTGTTTGTTACTTTAGATGAAAATAAGGAGCCACTCCCCACGCCCTCTGTGACATATTTGATTAAAAACAACACAATGGTGCCCTAGGAGGAGATTCAGGTGATAAGGTGGGCGGGGGTTACCTTGGTTGGTGATTGGCTAATGGTTACACAAGCCAAAAAAACGTTATGACATCATAAAGTGGTCAACATCTGATCAGCTCATTTTCAGACAGGTTTTTATATAAATGGATCAGGACAAAAAGTGAGCTAATCTTTTTTCCTGAAACTTTCAGAATCTCTTAAGACAGAGAGGACACATGTTTATGTATAAAAGACATGAGAAAGTGGATTTTGCTTAATAGGTGACCTTTAAGACTAGCAATGTTACTGGAGCATTAAGTTAGCATTCAGCTCAAAACAGTGCTGTGCCTGCAGCCTCACAGAGCCGCAAACGTGGCTGTAGACTCATTAGTGTGGTCAAAATATATTTAAGCTAGCAAGTGAAATTTAATTAAAAACTGGAATGGTTCAAATTAAATGCATTTGTAGCTACTTTATGTGCATTATTTTCTGCTAGCGTGCCTAACAGTGCAACCCAGTCTTCTGGCATTTCGTGTTATAGTCACGAAATTAATTTAATCTATTGATTCATGTTCACCAACACGATTTTCCCATTTTTTTCGTGTCACACATAACGATTTTAAAAGCAATGTATTTCTATTGGTAGTATATTTCGTGCCTGCACCACGTCTTTTTGTCCGGTCGGGTCTTGGAAGACCAGAAGCTGTGTGGTTGATAAAAACATTTTCTTACTCAATATCTTACCCTAAGCCTAACCCTAACTCTTTTATTTAAAATTGTATAATGTCGGAGTTTTTGTTGCCATCCACGAGGAAAATAAATGGGGCTCAGAGCCTCAGAATACTGAAATCTGTATTTAAAAAAAAAAAAAGTCCTTCTAACTTGTTATTATTTGGTGCAGGTACGAAACATATTACCAATAGAAATACATTGATTCTAAATTCGTTCTGTGTCAGAATACTGAAATCTGTATTTTTTGTTATCTATTTTTCCTTAAAATTTGTTATTATTTGCATTACTTTTTAAATCGTTTTGTGTCACACGAAAAAAATGTGAAAATCATGATGGTGAACACAAATCAATAGATTAATTTCGTGACTATAACACGAAATGCCATGAGACTGTGTTGAACAGTGATGCTGAGTTAGCATTATGTTTGCTGTAGCGTGGAGTTACTTGGAGCACTCTGCCTGATGTCACACACATTAGTCAGTGTGATTATCAACAGCTGCAGCAGCAAATGTGTCTCTGCTCCAATCTGTTTTCATCCGTCTGAACACTGCTCATTCCGAAGTCTCATGACTCTGCTACGAGAGACTTTACTTTCAAATACATATAAGGATGACATGCAGTCTTATATACAAATATATAATAAATGTGGGCCTCAGCCAACCAAACCACCATCATGCACTCTGAGAGGAGGCTGCAGTGGTGGGAGAACACCATAATGCTACATGATGCTACATGACAAAAGCAGAATGGAAGTCGAACAGTTTGGATAAAGTAAGTTGTCAAATAAAAAGATGATTACATAAGTTTATCTTAAAAGGGACAGTTCACCCCAAAGATGCTGTGAGTAGCCGGATGTTAGACATACCGGATTTACCGGCGTGTGGTGCTTAAAGCATAAAACAAATACATTAAAAGACTTCAGAGCACTGTCTCTATGTTTCTCTATCTGGACATCATAACCTAGTTACTCGAGATAATCCATAGACTTTGTTGAGGCTCTCCTGAGCGAGCTAATGTTACATCTCAGCCGAGGGTGACACCGATGTTGAATCATTGAAATTAAATGTTTTGGTCCTTTGAGCACCACAAGCCGAGTTCCATCTAGTTCAACTTGATTTGAGAGAAGGCAGACATCCCTACGGCCAATATCTCCAACACCTGGCAGTTTACACCAAAACAATGAGTAATAAATAGTGCTTCAGATGAGGTCAATATGTACTGTATCTTTGATTATTGTTCAAACTGTGCCCTTTTTATTGTTTCACTTTTGTTTTAACATTAGTATAGACTTTAAATATCCAAGACTGAATGATCTTTCTAAAGGTGATAGTTGAGAGGGTTTTATTTATTAATTTAAGCTTTATTTAGGAGAGTCTTGGCCAAGATAGGCAGCAGCATAGTTAGAGAACACACAGTCAAATCAATAACAGAGAACATATATGGTTGATCAGGAATATCAGTCAGTAGAGTTATTTGCTTCTCGGTCACTGAGGCACTTAAGAACGGTTCAGACCAGTGCCAAAAGTTTCAGTTCATGTTGCAGCAGGTTTCAAGCAAATGGAGCAGCGTAACTCAAAGCCCTTTTCCTCAGCTCAGTGTGGACACAGGGACAGTTATCCTCTGAGCAAAGCCGATGGCTTCCCATACTTTTCTGACAGATGTAAATCTGCAATTAAGGTGGAAGAGCACCAAGAATAGCCTTATAAATAAGGGAGTGCCAATGGTTTTGTATGCGTGTGGTCAGAACAAACCAAGGATACAAGCGGAAATGGTGTGTAAGGGTTTTAAAATGTGTAATGAACCTCAGTGCCCCGCTGTAGACGGTAATGAGCCTATGTAGATATAAACAACATCACTGTAGTGTTAACAGAGACGAAAATGTTAAACGAGAAACAGGAGTTTCAAGTCACACAGGGTACGTTGCACGGTGTTAAAATCAGTCTGGAGCTGATCAAGAGACTGATTTGGGGTGGACACAGAGCAATATATCACTGTATCATCAGCTTAAATTGAAAAGTTCAATTTGATATGTTTCGATTAAGACTACTAATAAAGATAATTAATAATAATGGTCCTAAAACCAATCCCTGTGGCACACAGGATGAGAGGAAAGGCTCGTTTTGAGGCGGCAAAGCCTAATCCTGATACCAGATGGTCTACAAACGTCAGAGAGGATGGTCATGGAATATTGCACGTGTCCGCAGCATGTTTTCTTTATTTCCTCTGGACAACTGTAATGATATGAGTCCTCTGATGTGTTCAGTGTGTTGCAGAGTGCAGGGTGGGGTAGGTTGGCTGGATGACTGCTTCCACTTAAATCAAAGAAACAACAACAAAAAATAGGGAGGTTTCCCCTTGCAATTTGTTCCAGAGAATAGACCAACTAATGAGAAACAGAGAGGGAAAGTGCCTGAAAGAGGGATGGCCGTAATTGAAAGAGAGGTTAAGGTTGGGGGAGATTGACTACAGAGCGATTAGGGAGAGACAATAATGAATGACGGCTATTTATGAGAATATTAGTGAAGGTGTTTAATTATACCCCAGTTGCAGATACAATTATGCCTTGCATTTGTTCTTAAAGACACATGCAAGGGCAAGTGCATGACTGCTGTCACTTAGGGTTTCAGTGGACAGACTGTGGTAAGTGCATGTGAGTGAACTGCTTTGGCAGCAACTGTTTAAGTGTAATATGTATAAGAAGTTAAAAGCAGACATTTTTGTTTTCTGGATAAAGTTGGTTAACAAAATGAAAGTTATTTTTAGTAAAGAAACGATAAGAAAAAAAAAGAGTTGTTACATCTACAAACAGCAGTGAATTCCAAGAAGCTTGTTGCGTTGCATACATATCACATACACTTGAAGACATAAGGCTTCACACAGCACTTACCCTACTTCCTCCCTCTCTGTGCATGCTGTGGCCCACGTTTATCCAGCTCAGCTCCACCAGTAGAGTAACAAAGCAGGAGATTCTGCCCAGAGTCCGTTTCATCTTCATCTTTATTCCTTGGCTCTGCTCACGGTCCCTGAGAAGCACTCGGCAGTATGGACTTGTCTCCTTTTCCTTCTGGCACAAAGCACTTAGAGCTGGCTGGATCTCTGACTCAGTTTCCCAGACCAGCTCAGTCTCTAAGACCACACACCCTCCGTCCGCTCAGTGCAGGCAACACAAACTCTTGATCTTCCAGCTGCACAGTAAAGAGTTTTTGTGTGTGTGTGTGTGTGTGTGTGTGTGTGTGTGTGTGTGTGTGTGTGTGTGTGTGTGTGTGTGTGTGTGTGTGTGTGTGTGTGTGTGTGTGTGTGTGTGTGTGTGTGTGTGTGTGTGTGTGTGTGTGTGTGTGTGTGTGTGTGTGTGTGTGTGTGTCCAAGCCAGAAACTGTGACAGCAACCCAGATGCCAACGAGCCAAATGGAGGAGGTTTAAGAGGCTTTAAAACATGCACCTCTTACTGCAGAAGCTTTGATGCACAACCTGAGGTGTCCAGTTAAATAACGTAGCCACTACAAGTCAAAAGCTGAACATTACCTCAGAAAAAGTCAAGATCTCTTGAGGACTTCCTAAAGGCACACTCTCTTATGTAAGAATGGATTGAAGGCCTGAACTATGATCCAAACTAATTCCTCTGTGTTTCTTCTCTATATTTCCTTCTGAAAAAAGACTGCTGATTTCAGTGGTTTCAATTTGTTAAACCTTTCCTGTCACTCCCCAGCTCTCCAAATACTACTGTGGTGGACCGTGTTAAAGGGCCCCGAGGTGCAAAACCACACAACTCCTTCTTCTAAGATGTGAGCTAATTCTGAAGAAGCTACGAGAAGCTAGTAGGCCCTATGTCTGTCTTGGTGTATACCTTTGTTTTTCCCACTGCTGCTGATCCTGCAGCCTCAAAGCACGCCTTTTTATTTGCTTGTGTGTTCCCGCCTGTCGTTTGTAATTGTCGATTGTCAAGTGATCAAGTCCCCTGGCCTGTTAAACCCATGTATCAGTGGCTTTTCCCCCAGAGTTGCCAAACCGCACACAGTCAAAGGGCAGTAACATGTGTTTTAAATGTGATCCAGACTTCTGTAACGTGTGAGGGGAAATCAGATGCCAGCACCACCCCTGTCTCACCGACACCCCACCCACTTGCTCATCTGACTGAGCCTTTAATCTGCAAAGGAACATCTACATAACCCTTACAAGAGGGAATATTGGAACAATATTTATTATATGTACGCAAAAGTTGTCTGTTGGCTGTAAAGTCAAACATTTTTTTTACTTTTGCAGCAAGGCACATATTCATGTGGTACATAAATGTGTCATAAAAAATCAGATTAGTTTATGTAAAAACCTTCACACTTATACATAATAATATGTTAAATTATCTTCACAACAATATATAAAAGTATTGCATAACAGCTTTCAAACAGCAGTCGGAAAATGTAGTGAAGCTTAACGAGAGGGTGGGGAGCAGTTCGAAGCACATTTTCAATAAAATCTATATTTTACAAGGGGAGGGGGTTAAACTTCTACTGTGCAAACAATAGTCCATGAAGCCCTTGGACGTGTTGTAGTGGATGATGGAAAGTACTAAATGTCCTGTAAACACACACAGAAGAAATATATATATCCGCGGTAACAACACCTCAAATTAAATATCTTCACAAAAATATATCCATAGCAACAAACAGGTAAGGCTGCAGTGACAACATTGCAAAGGGATATGTTCAGAAAGCATCTCTGATCTTGGACCTCCAGTTTACGGCCCTCTCAAAGCCGTTTCTGCCAGTCTGGTAGTCTTTGATAGCCTGTGTGATCTCTTCTTCTGTGGTCATTACAAACGGACCTGAATGCCACACAAGACATATGAAAATATTAAATTACAGCTGCTTTGTTTGTCACTACCTAAACACATTCAAGCAACTCTTTTGTGCAGTGACATGTTGCCAACATGGAAGGAATAACGCAAATGGCTTACCGTGTTGTACCACAGGCTCTTTGATTGGTTCTCCAGCGATCAGCACAAAATGGGACACTTCCGAGCCCTGGGGAGGAAATAAGAAACAGTGCTATTATCTTTGTCTGTGTGAGAAGTGGAATGACTTCCATTTGTCATTTCCTAGAGATCTGGAGCCCCACACGATCTGAAGAAGAATGTGTGACCTCACAAGAGGATTAAATAAAAAATAATAAATAAATAAAAATGTATTTTAAATAAAATAAACCACAATATTTGTTTTATTCTGAAACACTATATATTTTCACATTCTGTGGAACTCTGTCCGGGGATAAGGAAAACACAGACACTCATCACCGAGGTCACAATATCAATCGATCGAGCAGAGCAATAGCCTATAGGCAAAACACAGAAGATCAACAAAAGATATGACATAAAATGAACTTGCCGAAGCTGACGTAGTTGGTCAACTTCATTCATTGTCTTTCCGTTTTACTGATTTTAATCGCTATACGCTGCTCTCTTTCGTCTCCTCTTCACCACAGGGTGAAAACTACACTTTTCGCGGCACACGTACTTACAGCCAATCAGCTCTGAATTATGAGATGACGTTTGGTGGGTATGCCAGCACAGTGCCCCTAGGTGATTCTTTTTTTGCCGCACACATTGAATAGAAAAAGACTGAGCATGCGCAGGGTAGTTTTTACAGAGCCCATTCACTTAGACAGAGAGAGGGGCTAGATCGGGGCTTGACCCACGTCGCTCAACACGGCTCAATAGGCACACTGTAGACACTAATTAGAAGAACACAGACCAAAACAGCAATGTATAGACGAATCAGATGACTAAACATGATCTTAAAATATATTTTAAGATGTATTTTTGTTGCATTTATTTGCATGTTTGGGGAATTCTTATTTGAATTACTTTCTGCTGACACTAGGTGGGGCTGAGCCTAATGACCAGTCGCCACTAAGATAGAAAAGGCAGGCAAGAGAAAAACCGGGGAGACCAAAAATAAGCAAGAGGAGGGCATTAAGTAATTGACCAAACAAAAACCATCCGTAAAACCCTAATTATGATGAACAGACAATATTTCAGTTTACAAAGGTAGGCATTTTGGAAAGAAACGAGAAAATACTGTTAATCTCTCACCTTGTTTTGAACTTTGACACAGTCCCCATCTGCAAACACTATGGTGTGATGAGGCTCCACCTTCTGCTGCTCCTCATCTGGGCCTTAAGACAAAGTTCAACGTTTTGTCCTTATTGTTCATTTTAAACATCTTTTACTGTAATTTGGCAGGACACAGGGTTTTTCAGTTTAGTTTTAAAAAAAAGGTATATTTCTCTACCACTTGCATTTAGACAGGAATGCTTTAGTTTTCAGGGTTTCAGCTTCATGATTCTTTAAAAGATACAATGATTTCTTTTTGACTTTCCTTCATAATGACATGAATCATTATTAAGAAAGTCTAATTGCTCCACTTCGTTTCCCCGGGCTGAAACAACTCAAACATGACGTAGAGCAGTGGTTCCCAACCTTTTTTCCCAAGAGCCCCCCCAAATGACTCCTGTTGGAAGTTGCGCCACACACACACACACACACACACACACACACACACACACACACACACACACACACACACACACACACACACACACACACACACACACACACACACACACACACACGGAGGGAGGGGGGTAGGGGGGGTTTAAAAGTCTCAAAAATGCTACAAATACCATCACAAACTGGATGAATGTAAAGTATTTTGTTAAAGGAGGATGAAAGCGTAATTAAGGAGCACTATTGGAGTGACTTTGATGGTTATTGGACTCAGGATTAATTCATTTGGATTCCCGCTGTATGAAGAAATTAAAGGACGGCGCAAGTGGAAACAATTCACAAAGGGATTAAACTGTTCAAACATAAGCCGGATTTTGCCGATGTGTTTATGTGGATTCAAAAGTCGTAAATAATCTACAAAATGGAGGAGACCGATCTGATCGGAGAAACTGTGACAAATAATCCAACTGAAACCGGCATGGACAATGACTATGTTTTAAAAATGTGCTTATCCAGAAAAGCCTGGTTTGGACACTTTACGGGCAGAAGAAACATTTCTATTAAAGAAAGAATTATAAATGTCTGTCTTTTTATGCCTTTAATAGCTACTAACTTGAATTGTTATTCAAATTAATTAATCAATTATTTTGTATATTGTATTGTAATGTAGAGACAAGGCTTTTAGTGACAATCATGTATTGAAAATGTAAAAAAATAAATAAAAAAGTCTAAATATGATATTTGGACTCAAATCATCTGAGGCCTGGCGCCCCCCTGCAAACTTTGGTGCCCCCCAGGTTGGAAACCACTGATGTAGAGGATGTCAATATTTCAAAATTAGACCCTATGATGCCGCACTACATATTACTGTTAATTCCAACGCATTGTCAAGCTGGGATAATTCTTTATGTTCAATCCTGAGTCCTGTTGGGGAAAAACCCTGACAATCACCATGTCATTTATGAGAATTCATGAGTTTTGTGGCTTTTGAGCTGTTTTTTATGTCCTCAAGAAGGAAATGAGAGGAAAGGTCTTCTGGCATTACTGTTTAATACTCAAAAACTAGCTTTCATGCTGCTTTTAAGATGAAAATTGCAACGGAAAGAATAGTTTCACAAACAATTTCTGACCTCAACAGGTGTACGTTGCATAACAAAACCACTGAGTTCAATATAAATATACAGACACTACAGACAATGCTTACATTAAACGCTGAGAAATCCAGACACTTCCATGTGCGGTCGATGCATTTACCAAAGCCAGCTGGGCCCGATTTGGCAGGACTACATCTCTAGTTGAAGACTTAACATTCAAAAAACGTCTTTAATGTTTGAAGCCAAATTCATCCTCTCGTGTCATTAAAACATCTGACAACAATAACCAGTCTGAGATATCCTGCAGTGTAACGCTGGAAAGTAATGAAACCATAATGAAATGGTATGAAAGAATTTTAAAAAGGGGACTTCTGCATGAAAACAACAGGTTTCAACAAACCAAGAAAGCCTCTGAAAATGAGTTCACTGTCTGAAAGGGTTTGTTCTCATGCGAAGGGGAACTCCCTAATCACACTATGGCGTCCAAGGAGCAGGACATGCAGTATTTCACAGTATTGTTTCAGACAGCAACGCAAACCAGGGCGTAGTTCTAACACGCCGGTATGGTGATTGATATGAAGCCAAACTCTGAGATGGTCATATTTTATACAGTAGCATGAGCATTTTTCCAGTGATGTTGGGTACATTTCAGGTTGAGGTGGAGTGATCTATGTTCCCATCAAGCTTTAAAGCGTAACACATGGTTCTTCTGGCTGAACGTAGAAGAGAAGTTGTGACTGGACTGAGATCACACGCATATTTGCAACATAGATATGGCAGCAGGAAGAGCAGGGACAGAAGTGAAGGAGTGTTTGAAAATAAAGGAGTGAACATATCCAACTAGAAGAATAATGTTGCTCTCACCCTGTTTATTAGTTATTTCTTCTTCCTCTTATATACAGTACATCTGAATTGTGGCATTATATGAGAAATATACAGGAAAAACACCTTAAAGGGGACCTATCATGCAAAATGCACTTTTGTATATCTTTCATAAATGAATATGTGTCCCCGGTGTTCCAGGGAACTCACCAAGTGTCAGAAAACACAACCCTCTCTATTTTCCTCCATACCCAAATCTCTTAAAAAGGGTCTGCAACGGATCTGATACAAACTGATCCAGATTTGAACACTTCTATGACGTCACATAGACGCGCTGTGGCGCAGTGGACTAGTATGCTGGTGTTGGGATCAGGGGGTCACAGGTTCAAACCCCACTGCAGTCAGCATGTCGTTGTGTCCCTGGGCAAGACACTTCACCCCAAATTGCTCCTGTGGGGATTTCCGACAGTATTGAGTATGTAAGTCTCTTTGGATAAAAGTGTCTAACAAGTAAAATGTAATCTAACAAGTAACATGTAATGTCACAGAAGTGGCGCTACGGCTATTGGGCCAACTCCACCAATCAGGAGGAGACAGCCACGGACATTGCCGTTTGAAAGCGCTGGAGACGCTGTAGTACATATGCCAAGCCTGTAGATGGTGCTGTTCTCACAGAATCAGCCCATGAAAAGACAGTGTTAAATTGAGCGAAATGAGGAATGGCTAAAATGCATGATCTGTTTGATATTTTGAAAAATAAAAAGTATAAATATGTCTTATATAGGTATGGTCCTACACTATATTATTCGAATATAGCATGATAGGTCCACTTTAATGTTGCAAAGTTCAGATAAAAAGAATATTTAGTGAGCCTTTATTTCAGCAGAACATTAAACAGACAACACTTACCAACATGAATAGATCCTGATAGCGTGTAGATGAATGTAGTCCATCCTGTCCAACACACAATCATCATCAAAATTAAACTGAGCAGTTACGGAGAAAGATTGCCATATGCTCTAATGTCATATTAATTCTGTCATCTGCCCAAAATGTCGGAGTGTTTATGTGCCAAATATGTGAATACATCATGCATACAAACAGCAAAAGTAGTATAAACAGTATAAGGGTGTGTGTTGAGGTTTGAAAATGAGGTTTAGTGAACTTTGTGAAGTGAAATGTAGCACTCACTGTTGGCAGGGCAGTGACAGAAATGTTTCTCATTTGAGAAATTGTATTCAGAAAAGTTGCCTTTCATCAGTAAACTGAAAGGAGAGTGTTTTATATTTAGTATTTGAAGCAAAGATAATCAAAAACAAAAATACATTTGTTTTATTTCCATTTTATATTTCCAAGTATCTCACATTGTTCTGTTGCCTGCCACAAGTGGACAACATTTTATAGAGTTGTTGTGTAAGCCTCCTAACAGACATCTTAGGCGCTTTTTTAATTAGCAAACCATTTACAGAATCACTGTGGTTTTTCTAAAAATGTTTTTCTCTTACCTGAGGGGACTGGCTGCACATGAAGGGCATCTGTCTGCATTTTGAAGTCCAGGTACAAGGTTGGTGTCCTTGTGTTCACCTTAGACTGTAAGGTTAAAGAAAAAAATGCTTACTTTGATGTTTCTACCACATATTCTCCTTATAGGGCTTGAACACGTATACAAAATGTATGTTTTTATTCAAATGTTTTTTCAGAAATTCAAGTGAGTAAAAACACCTTGTCTCTCTCTCTCTCTCTCTCTCACACACTCACTCACACACACACACACACACACACACACACACACACACACACACACACACACACACACACACACACACACACACACACACACACACACACACACACACGACATCCAGCAAAATGCGCCATGAGATCAACAGCTAGTGGTACAGACATCATGTTTAGTGCTCGTCTGTCTGGGGCTTCAACTAATTATGCTGCAACCTGTGGGTAAAGTATAAAGATACACACTCACACACCTTTGCTCCTAAAGCTTCTCCAGATATCACAGCCACTGTGACTCCTCCCTTGCTGCGTTTGGGAATCTGTGAGCCTTTCAGCTCCTGGTATGCTGGTTCCATCATCTTGTCTCTACTTGGCAGGTTCACCCACAGCTGTAAGCCCACCACCGGCTCCTCTGACACGGGCATCTCAGCATGGACCACCCCCCGCCCTGCAGTCATCCACTGGCAAGCAAGTTGACATATTTCAAATACACCAAAGACACAATAAAAAATGTCACACATACACCACCAGTTTGGCTTTTTCAGGTTAGGTGAAATGTCTTGACAACTATTGGATAGATGGCCTTCATTCTGTTACAGAAAGGCAGGTGTATTGTAGATTGGCAGATTACAGAAGATGTGATGAGGATTTCTGAGACTTTTTTTGCAAAGATAAAATAATTTCTTCTTTTCTTCTCCTTGCTACTGTGTGTTGGACTGACTGAACACTAAAATTATGAATTAATACATAATGAATGATTATTATTGATGTATAACATTTATCCTTTTGTATTGCACTTGTTTGCTTTGTATCCATTTGGTTCCATGGAATACAAGGCATTGCATTTTCAAAAGATGGTGAAATCTGTTGAAACAACTGGCAGGAGACATAGGATAACTATATTGCACAAAGTTTATCACGTTAGCCTTTGAACTTTTTCCAGCGTTAATATACATAACATAATATAGGGTCCAAAACTACCAGATAAGAGTTCAAAGTAAGTGTAGCGATTATAAGTGATTTTCTAGCAATAAAATTGATATTTGTTTGGGTTTGATTGGCTTCTGAAAATAATATATTAAAGAGATTTGAAAACATGGAGCAGGTATTGATTTAAAACAAAGTGGATGAATTATAAAGTTTAGTTTAACAGCTTCTGCTTCTCCTTTAGCCCGGCTGGAAATGTCCACTGTCAAGCTTTAATGCAGCTGCCCACTGATTATTCATCCGTGACTGTTCATCATGCCATTTGGTTTATTTTATTTCTTTGTGCTTGAGAATGACTGGATAATAAAACGTGCACAATACAAGAGGGAATAAACCAGAGAAGAGAGTCAGCCCTGATCAGTGGTTCAAAATACAGTTAAAGCATCTTATATTATATAATATCCATGTTAGGGTTAGTGAAACAGGCAGGACCCAAATGCAGATTGAACAGAGAAAAATACTTTTATTTAAAGGTTTGTCAGTGACAAAAAACAGAACACTACTCTGAGAACACAGTCTCAGGCTGAAGTCGAATAGTCCATTTAGTTTAGGAACCTTCCTAACGGAGGGAAATGACCCGGAAGTCCCTCAGTGGCAGCCATGATAAGTGCAGTTCGAATTCTCTAGAATGATAGGAAAGGAGGTTTCAAACTTCCTTTATAACCTCCTTTAGCTTAGGAACCACTGGACCTCCCTTACCGAAAGGAGAGGAGAAAATGCGGCCCCACAATGCCTTGCAGCTGCAGCATTTGACGTCACACAACACTCGGCCGTTCACGGAAACAAACTATTATGACGGAGAAGTTATATCATGAAAGTTACGGTGCTTTTTAAGCATTTTAAAACGTATGTGGTAACTTGCCAAAGTGCTTTGTTTTGAATGTTCATCAGTATTATAATCAAAAAGAGAAATATGAGCATTAGTTTTTACTGAAATTATCAAATTATCAAAGTCAACATTTCACTGAGCTGTGTGGGGTTTGTTCAACTTTTAAAAGATGTTTGAATGGTGATATACACAGTGATAGATGTTAAAGACTAACGTTTATAATAAATACATTTGTATTGATTTTAAGATATTTTCATCATACGTATTGGGATCATTTGTATTAATGTGGACCGGAGGGAGAGGGTGACGAGCATAAATGTCACTTTCCTTTTTTATTTAAATTTATTTTCAACTTTGGTCATGAAGAATATGTTTCTCTGTTGTCCACGATCATAAAAGCATAAAACAGCAGCATCAGAGCACGGTGCAGAGTCTCTAGATGAGTCCCTCATTCTTATTAAACATCCATGTAGTCCGTTGTATAGAAAACTTTAGTTTCCATAGTTTCCCCACAGCAGCAGATAACAACACACAACACACATGACGTCCGCATGACGTCAACACAATGACGTCCGCTGGCGCATCATAAACACGTCAGATAGTGAAAGTGCATTCGGATTCTCTAAAGTACCGCAGTCTCTTCTCCTAAGTCCTTTTGAATTCTCCTATCCACTATCCCTTAACCCCGTGACGTTTCACTCAGAGGTCAAGGAATAGGAGATAGGGTTAGAAGTTAGAACTTAGGAGCTGATTTTTAAACTATCCGACAGCAACCTCAGACAAACGAGAAACCAACAATGACAGACAGCAAAAACAGAACTTAAATACACACAAGACTAATCAACGAAACAAGAGACAGGTGAGGAGGGAGGAGAAAGCACAGGGGCACCAGGTGAACACAATCAAGTAAACAGGTAGGAGGGAACAGGTAGGAGGGAACACACACAGACAGGAAACCAAGGAAAGATCTAAACAAGACAAAACACAACGCAGAAAACAAAAGACAGATCTAGACAAGAAAAAACACAACACAGACAGATCATGACAATCCAAGTAGTTTGGGTACATACAGTCCCGTTAAGATTAACCTTGTGCATGAAAAAATGAAGATTGTCATTAAATATAAAAATGTTGATACATCTTGTAATTTAATTATGCTTCCAAATCCAACAGGTTTTACATTTTTAAGAAACAATTGCTTTTTTCAGCCACATTTCTCAGCACAGAAAACTATTGACAGAAGTTGAATTTGTTTCCTTTCAGGAAATTGATATACAGATTTGGATTTAATTCAAACATTAACTGAGAAATCACATTTTCTTTGTTGCTTTGTCATGGTTACCACTTCTTTTACAGTTTTAATTGAAGACACTGTTTGAGCTTTCCCTAAAAGACAGGCAGGCGGCGGTTTGAGCATCTGCAGCTCCAACGTGACGTTAAGACACCAGAGGGTGCACATGGTGGGCTACAACAAATTCAGCTGAACTGACTGAACCCTCTGCTGCAGATTGAAGCTGAGCCAGCTGTGTGTGTGTGTGTGTGTGTGTGTGTGTGTGTGTGTGTGTGTGTGTGTGTGTGTGTGTGTGTGTGTGTGTGTGTGTGTGTGTGTGTGTGTGTGTGTGTGTGTGTGTGTGTGTGTGTGTGTGTGTGTGTGTGTGTGTGTGTGTGTGTGTGTGTGTGTGTAACTTTACTGCTTTAAAAACACAGGAAACAGCCCACAGGGTATAATATCCAATTAGTGTGAGTGCACAACATTTTGATGCATATGTAATGAGTTTGAGGGGATTTGTAAGCCAAGAGGCTTAAGTCTTGTTCTGCTTTTTCAGTCCATGTTAAAAACAAGTAAACTGAATGCTTCAAGCTGATGAGCACATTTACTATTACAGGATCAGACTGATGTATATAACTGAGTGATAAATTATTTCTGAAAAAGAAAATATTTCTCAGCTCACTAACTGACATTTTATATAGATTGTCATTTGACACTTTCCTTTTAGTACAAATTCAAACAAGATATAAATTGATGAGCTTAAGGTGTTTTTAGGTTGTTGTTTTTTTTCCTACAGGCTACAGTAGCTGTTACCCCTTGTTTCTAATATTTGTGCTAAGCTAAGAGTGTCATTTACAGTGTATACATAAATGCTTTGTCAATATTTGTCTCTGACTGCAAACAAAAAATAAGAGTCCAAAAAACAACGTTTAACAAATATATATCAAAAATTGAAGTTGTACTTGCAGGTCTCCAGCTTTCAGTCGTCCTGAATGACCGCAGAAGTCTTCATGGGCCGTGATCCCCTCTAAAACATATGTTACCTGTTTAAAAAAAGATAACATATGAAACATAAAGCCTCATATTGCCTTATACAGATAACTCAAGATATGCTTCAAAACAAATGTGAAGAATGGAGACATTTTTCTATTTTGTTAATCTGATTTTGACGGCTTATTTGACATCAAGATCTTCACAGTGAGTGAAATATAACGTTCCAGGTGTTATTAACTTAGGACACGACTTTATAAACGAGTGCTGCTCAGACACTAAAAGCATGTGCGCTTGTTTTACGGCCCCAGTGGTCAGACTGGACAGGAAGAGTGCTGAGTGATGGGTTTGAAAGGTGAACATCTGTTTAAGGGAGGAAAGCTTGGGGCCCTGCAGCGAGCTGCCTGTGATCTGTCTCCACAGCTGTGGGATTTCAAAAGTCATGTGAGTGTGAGCAAACACACCTGCTGAAAGGCATGCTGGGAGTATAGCATATTCCTGTCCACCCACACTGGGAGATATAAGTTGTATCTGCCAACACAAATACACTTGGAAGAACTTCTGGCAATTTAAGGATAATATCTGGGTTTTCAAAGTTCGACTTTAGATATACAACCTGCCACATCACCTCTATTCAACAATTTAGTGGAAGAATTACTGCTTACAGTACAGAGATAAACTATAATTTGTAAAACAGGCTTGTGTGTGGTTCATTTAATAAACAGCATACGCTTAAAAAGTTATAAATGTATTAACGAGCTATTTTAAAAAACAACCTTATCCCTACATGGTTCACAGAGAGGCTAGTGGAGTGGAAGTCAGAATAGGAGCAAGTTGTTATGCTTTCCATTCTTTTAGTTCCCAAAATTAAAAAGTAATTTAATAAAATATTTTCTAACTCTAAATCTAGATCATTATAATAACTTAACGCATAAACCAATGTTCAAAATCAATTTTTACAATTGGTAAAAGCAGCAATAATTGATTTGGCGGGGCCTCAGAACTTTGACTAAATTATTATTCATTAAAGTAATTTCTCACTTCACTTTGCTCACACCAAATCCTGAAGGAAATATATTGATCTTTAGCTGCTACATTTTGTATGTTTGTTATAGAGTATGTTTTGCCAAAAATAGCTGCCAGTGATTGAAGGTGATGAATCACAACAGTGAAGCTGTCACCAGTCAAATTGGATTACTTCATCCTATTCCTTTTGTTTTCCAATATTTATGTAAAATAAAAAGGTGCCCCAAAATCTAATAAAATGTGTACCATACTTATCCAGTATAATACTATGCTAGATTAATTTGGAGACACTGGGTCACGTGATATAAAAGCTATTTGAAAAATACAAGAGTTTTCAAAACTGCAGATCCTTTTTAAAATCAAATTAAAAGGTGGACAAATATCCAACAAAAAAGAAGATGTGTCCTACTAATACAGCTTAGTTACTCAATGCTGCATTGATTTAATGTTGCTCTGAAACATGACATGAACTTCAATTATCTTATAATAAAATAGTTTTGTAAAATCATGACACATCTGAATAAAATAAAAGTGTACCACACAAGGGCAGTAACTTGTTAATAGCTTTTTAAATAGCTACCATTGGGGTTGTGTCATTCAAGCAGTCATTAATTGAAGTTCCCGAAGTGAAACCCTGTGGTTTAGAGTGAGGGCATGGATCTGAGCGACCCGTCCTCTGTCTGCAGACAGAGAAACTGAGGAAGAAGACGCTGCTTGATCTGAATATCAAAGCCAAAACAAAACAAACTTCACTGCGGTTAACATGAAGGCAGATTCTGGTAATATGTGGTTTTATGACGGAGAACAGCATCTGGACAGTGATTAGGTTAGCTTGAAGAAAAGGTCATTCTAAGAAGTCAGGTAAAATCAGCTTTTTTACTTTTTAAATATGTGAACATTTTCCATGTTAGATGATGGTTTTAATTGTAATTATTAATTGACCAATAAGTCTGTTAAATACAAATAGTGATACCAAATAATGTCTTAAAAGTGTTGATTCAACTAACAAGAAAAGAAATGAACAACCAACACTAAAACAAATCTCACATTCAGAACTTGTATCCAGCTACCATAATTACTTTCCTGTCATAGACATAATCAAAATAAATTTTCCAAAACATTCTTGAATCTGGCATGAAATAAAAATAAAGCTAAAAGTTGATGATTAAAATATGTAACCCAAAGCTTTCTGGGCTCAAATTGGGCTCATGGAAACTTAGCAGTACTTAGTATTTCTGGCAATTTTTTAATGAAATATATAAACCCAACTCATAAAGGGCCACACTAACAACTATTTGAATACAGATTAGGTGGTTGCCCCTGTCCCTCAGCAGGTGTGTTATTGGATTAACCTGTGAAGCCCCATAGCCCCCGGGCTACGGGCCTTTTTTCACGAAACTGTGTCTCAGGGCTTCTTAACATTTAACAACCTATTAATGTGTCATACACACTTAAAGGGAAGAAACTCAGCTAACTGACGATATGAACCATTTTTAGCAAAACGAAACACAAGGATAATACCAATCCTCTGAATTAGCCCTGAGCGAAAAAATTCTAACGCACTTAGCACAGAACTCACGGTAGAAATACTTTATTACTTATCGGATCTGAACAAAAAAGATATCTGATTAAAGCTGAGATTCCACATATTCTAGAAGTATAAGTATCATCAGTGTGCAACCAAAACTCAGGCGGCGAATGCAAACCAAGACAACACACAACGTAGCTTTACTGAGACAAAACGGCAAATATGTCTTACCTTTACAGTTTTTCTGATCAATAGTTGTGTTCAATGGCATGAACGAGGGGGGCCATATGGCAAATCCACCCAAATGACCCCAGAAGTGGGTTTTCTTTTGCTAAACCTCTCTAAAAAAAGGTAAAATGTCACTTGTTTTGCATCAATCTTGATACAGGGTAGGGTACGTTTGTATTCCTAACGCTTTTAGTCTACCATCCCATCATTCAAGGGTGGTTTTCACTATAAGTAATATTTTTTTACTATATTCAATCTGAATTTACTTTAAAATAAAAAAAAAATTCTATTGATTCTGAGTTTTCTACATCCAACTCACAGGTTCATCATTGCTTTGAGAAAAAAGATTATTAATGTGCCCATTTTAGAAGTGAAGATATAGTCATTTGTTCTGAGAAAGTCATTTTCGAGCCTGAGACCTGAAAAACAGGCTTGGGGCTTAACAGGAGGACTGTGGCTTCCTGGGCTCTGTCCTGTTGTCGCCATCTAGTGATCAAAGTAGGAACTTCACTCCTCAGCCTCAGTTGGTCCTGTGCTCCTGTTCTTATGCTCCTCCTTTTGTTTTAGGGTTAAGTATAATTCTCTTATTTATTTTTATTTTGAGGTAAAAGGACAAAGTTGTGCTTTATTGGAATTCCCACTTAGTTAGATTGTCTTTTGTGACGGTTGTATTCTCAGGAGCAAATTCATTCAGTTAAGAAGCTGAAACTTGGAAATGTTTGCTGTCTTTGCTACCATCAAGAGGGCTTTAACATCTTAAAATCATAAAACAACATCTATTCTAAGACCCTCACTTTTGCTAAGGCAGAGCCCCTCAAGAAACCTTGGTAACATAAGGCTAACTTATAATTTAGATCAATTATCAACAAAAAAGGCTTCCTTCCTTTCTCTCAATTGATTAATGGATTAATTGTTTTAGCTGTTATTATACGTTTTCTATATGTTTTCTTATATTTATCTAGTTAATGTCTGTGTTGTCTTCTTACCGTCTCAAATCCTCTGTGAGGATGGTCTGGAAAACCTGCCGGCTTGCTCACTCTGAACTCATCCAACATCAGAAAAGGATCCAGGTTCCTCAGCTGAAACAAAATATGTATAGTATAATTTCAATTGCAATAATGGCTAGTGTGATGAATGTTTAGCAGAAAGGTTTGACTGTGAATTTACACTTAGGCCTACATGCAGGGGCGCCGTAAGGGGGTGAAAAGTTAGGATGATTCTAAGGGCCCATGACTGACAGGGGCCCAAACTATTTTAACCAACCAAAGTAACCAATGTGATTATCTTTTCATGGGACCCAAAATCCCTAGCGGAGCCCCTGCCTACATGTCAAGTTAATTTGTATTTATATAACCCAATATCACACATTTGGATAGCAACTGAGGATACCTCTCAATGGATGGAGACAAATGTAATAGATGTTGGGTTTACAGATGGACCTTCATAAAAAAATACCTCTTTTCTACCAATGCTCCTGCGGACACAAGCACCGACTCCCTCTGACTGTTCCACACTCAAAACTGTCTTTTCCACTCTCCTGACATCCATTGTGCTGGGAGAATGAACCACTAGTCACTGCAAAATCATAAAATATGAGAATTTCAATAAAAAAAGGATACAATGAGAATAAAAGGAATTCATGGACACAATAAAAGGTTTTTTTTTTAGGCAAAAGTACAGATTTGTTCTTGTCCACAAGCTTTTCTTTATCATTTTGAAGAAGAGGCAATACAATTTATCAAATGTCTTCAAAACATCTTGAAACTGTTTTGAAGACATTTGATTAGAGATAACGTTACATATTCTGATATTATTGCTTTTGACAAGTTTGTGATACAAAGCAGAATGAGAACAGCAACTGTCAAAAGCAAAATTCCCCAAAATCAAATACTGCAAAGTCATGACAAAGTTGATGACAAAATAACAGGAAATGTTATGCAAGCACAGGGGTTTCCCAGTGTTAATAGAAGTTACTCTTATTGGCAAATGAGCTCAGAGCTATAGGCCAGCCGACCTGACAGCAGCAGTCAGCTGATCTCTGATCTGCTGCTGCAAAACGTTCCCTACATTCATTTCAGAAATATTTCCCGGATTTGTATACGTGCATATTCATCTTCGTTACCTCCGATCCTTTGCACTGATAGGATCTTCGGCTGAAACAGCTTTGATCTCAAAGAAAGTCGTCTGACTGCTGCTGTTGTAGTAACTGTAGTCCCGAGTCCATAGCCTACTTCTTAAAAATTAAAGATGTATTTTCTAATGCGTGATGCCTTTTATTTGCGGCATTTTATTTGCTTATATCTTTATGCATTATATAACCGTAAGCCTTTTGTTATGAATCTCCACGAGCACCACCATCATCATGTTTTAACATTCCTGCCAACGTAACGTTAAAGTTATATATTGCAAACTCAGCCACCTACCTTAAAGTAAGAACACAACACTCTTCTGGTTGTTTTACTGTGTGGGTTTTAATGGCGGAATCTCAGGTAGTTGTTGTGAGTGAATGCACTCTCTCAGGTAGGCTTACAATGCGGAAGACAGACTGGTAGGGGGCGTGGCTAAATATGTTTCCACATGGGGCGAAAGGTAAGAAGCTTATAATAATGTCCATCAGAACATCAGTCTTTACAAAACACCGACGTTGACTTATTTTAACAAACAATCCTCGACATGTCTAAATCTCCGAGTCAATTTGAATTATATTGCCCCCATAATCACAATTCCCACTGACTTACTATGAATAACTTACAAAGCCCTGTTGGCTAAGAAAAAATAAATAGTTTTGCTATATTGTGAATGCTAATATAACAGATGGATGAGAAACACAAGACGCTATATAGATTTTGTAAATGTAACTCAAATTAATGTTAAATAACTTGGATTCAGCCATTAAAGATGAACATGTGTTTATTTGAATGGTGTGATAGTTCCGAAAAACAAAGTCAGTTTTACAGCATCATTAAAGAATTGTTTTAATATTCTTTGGTCTAACACTAAAGCCATAATAGGCCCTGCATCTGTTGGATATATTCTTCAGTTTTTGATTTCTCCCCACTCAGTTCAGAAGCATCAGCATGGTGCTCTTTCTGACCCCGCATGATGTCTTTGGCGATTCGAATGCTTGCAGCCTGACCACCGGCAAGGTTTACTGCATGTGGTCCAACCTGTACAGGGGAAAACACATTGTAAAACATTGGGATTGATTGATTGGTGACACTATTTTTTAACGCCAAAACTCTCTGTTGAAGACCAACCTGAAGAGCAGTGTACTGCCCCATCAGGTAGAGCGGGCAGCCTTCAGTCCACTTTAAGCTTTCTGATATGCACGGCCAACCGTCTATCACCTTCATGAGAGGACAAACAAACCCGAAACAATTAATGCATCTATTAATGTTGCCTTGTTAAGTTTACACCATGGAAAATGACCTCATTAATACATACATACAGTTGCAAGAAAAAGTATGTGAGCCCTTTGGAATTACCTGAATTTCTACATAAGTTGGTCATAAAATGGAGGAAGCCACTGCTGTCCAGAAAAAACATTGCTGCACATTTGAAGTTTGCAAAAGAGCACCTGGATGTTCCACTACTGGCAAAAATATTCTGTGGACAGATGAAACCAAAGTTGAGTTGTTTGGAAGGAACACACAACGCTATGTGTGGAGAAAAAAAGGCACAGCACACCAACATCAAAACCTCATCCCAACTGTGAAGTATGGTGGAGGGAGCACCATGGTTTGGGGCTGCTTTGCTGCCACAGGGCCTGGACAGATTGCCATCATTGACGGAAAAATGAATTCTCAAGTTTATAAAGACATTTTGCTGGAGAACTTAAGGCCATCTGTCCACCAATTGAAGCTCAACAGAAGATGGGTGATGCAACAGGACAACGACCCAAAGCACAGAAATAAATCAACAACAGAATGGCTTCAACAGAAGAAAATAGGCCTTCTGGAGTGGCCCAGTCAGAGTCCTGACCTCAACCCAATTGAGATGCTGTGGCATGACCTCAAGAGAGCGATTCACACCAGACATCCCAAGAATATTGCTGAACTGAAACAGTTTTGTAAAGAGGAATGGTCCAAAATTCCTCCTGACCTTGTGCAGGTCTGATATGCAACTATAGGAAACGTTTGGTTGAGGTTATTGCTGCCAAAGGAGGGTCAACCAGTTATTAAATCCAAGGGTTCACATACTTTTTCCACCCTGCACTGTGAATGTTTACATGGTGTGTTCAATAAAAACATAAAAACATATAATTGTTTGTGTGGTTTTAGCTTAAGCAGACTGTGTTTGTCTATTGTTGTGACTTAGATGAAGATCAGAACACATTTTATGACCAATTTATGCAGAAATCCAGGTAGTTCCAAAGGGTTCACATACTTTTTCTTGCAACTGTACATCGCTCGTATGTTGCCATCCTTTAAGTCATTTTAATCATTTTGTAATTGTATTTTGATCCTAAACGCACATTACATACACATTTGATTGCCCAACCTACCTGAACGGGGAATTCCTTCATCACCTCAGAAAGCAGCGGGTCCTGTTTGACATCAAGTTTGCAGCCGGTGGCTAGCCAGATCATATCTCCAGACCAGTGGGCCCCGGTGCTGAGGGAGAGACACCACGCCTGGCTCCTGTAGCACCAGCTGGCTTCACTCACCTGGAAAGTTACATGAGATTCAGGTAAAAACCCTCCATTAACCTCACCTTACCTTCTCAAATTCACTACACCTTTAATCTTACACCCTTTGGGATGCACCTTTACCTGACAGTAAGTCTTCACGTCCACCTTTCCACTCAGGATGAACGGCTGTAGGTGGATATAGGCCTCGGGGGTAACGGCCCCTCCTTTTCTTGCCTGGAGAATCATAGCCAGCCGTTTGTGGAGACTGCGTTCATTATAGAACTGCCGCAGGTAGGCCTGGCCGTCCATCTTGATACCATGCTCCACGTGGGAGTAACGGCCCACCAAGCTCTCCACATCGCCCACATCGAACTGCTTCAACTGTGGAATACATAATCAAGACTGATACCTGTGCTGGAGGAAGTCAGGTATATTTTCAGTTGTAGTTGTTCTACATGCAGTTTCACACTTTCACTAGACCTGGAGGTGCTTCCTCATAACCCATGTCACATGGCTGGCACCTTGCTGCAGGGCAATTGAGACGACATGAGCGCTGGTCAGACCTCCACCAACTACCATTACTCTCTGCCCTGCCTCACACACTACACACAATTCTAGACACACACACAGTACTTGTAAAGGAAAGTGTTGCAGCAGAGACTGGGGACCAAATATGAAATGAAACATGTAGAAGCATGGTAACCTCAGGTGAAAGCAATGTATTACTGAATCCTAAATGCTAAAACATTGTTTCCCTGCAAAGCTTTTCTGTATTATTGTAATGTTGCATAACCCTCAGAAGAGAGCTGACTTACCTTGAGAGTGAAAAGCCTCATTCTTTCTCTCATCATCTTTAAGTTTTTGCTTAGCAGATGACAGGTGGTGCATCAGGTGCACAGTGTGTTGCAGACGCTCCTCTGGGTAGCTCTCTCCAATGTTTTTCACCCATGAAGGGATGTTTGCCATCTGGGCGCGGGTTGGACCTGTAGCCATAACGACCTGGCGGGCTTTAAGTTTGATGCCTTCTTGAAGTTTGACTACAAAATATTTTACTTTTTTCCTCTTGGTCACTCTTATGTCATCACCCTGTTTCATCCACTCGGTCTCTTCTTCCCCCTTTTCTTCGTCATCCAGCAGAGGGCTGATGTACTCCACTGTTCCTTTCACCAGCACTTTGTCCAAGTTGTATCTTTCCACCTGCAGGTTCACAACCACCCACTTAACAATTCAGAAAATAGCAATTATCAGATGTAGGTGCTCATGCTGTGACCCAAACCAGTCCATCCCTCAAAACTTTCTCCTGAGCATTGTCCTCAGCCACAATCCCCTTTGTTTTTACTCAAGATTTCCAAATTAGTTAAGAGAAACTACAAACAAGCATAAAGCAAATTCTAAACAACAAAGATACAGCTACAGTATGCATGCTTTAGGGATTGCTTTTATTCAATAAAGAAACATGTTAACATTAAACATTGCATGCAGAACACACACAAATACTCTGTGTCGCTAACCTGATCTTTAAAGAAATCCACACTTAGTTTGGTTCCTGGCAGACTGAAGGACAAACTTTTTTTGAGAGTTGAGGCGATGTTGAGACGTTTCCTCTCCTTCTTGCCGAGCCTCATATCATTAAAAAATGCATTTTCATCCAGAATATAAACTTGGTCTGGAAGACTGTGAAGCTCTGCTGAACGGTCCAACTTTAAAACAAACTCCTGCAGTGCTTTCTGACAAAAAACAACAACAACACACACATATGTATTAATTCTCATACTGTAGATTCACTTTCCTTGTTTTACTTCAGGGTAAGTTGATAGTGTGTATACCTTATTGAGAGGGTCTGTGTGCACCAGTGTGTGTGAGCGCAGGTGAGGGATGTTCAGAGTTGTGAATTGGCTCTCCCACAGAGTGGTCCACTCCCCATAGGAATCTACCACTCTGAGACTCAGCGGGGGGCAATCGGCCCTCCCTGGTGTTGACTTTGTTAGGCACTCCTCAAATGTCAGGCCTGCCAAAGGACATATGAACTTAATAGGGAAGCCCCTTAGAGAGCAAAAAGGGAAGCAGAAGTGTGTTTTACCTTTGTTAATTTCATGCAAGTTAAAATGCAGAAGTAGAGTAGTTACAGTAACAATAGGTGATTCATTTATTTTGTGTTTTATTTGTAAGGTAACCTGGTTTCTGGTTCCAGACCTCAGATTCAACACCTGACGACTATGATTCAATTTTAATGAATGAAAGAAGTGAAAAAAGGACAATTTGTTCTGAATCTCAGGTTAATTCAAAACTATTTGTTTTACACTCAGCCAGTTAACATTTAGGTATCATACAAATACTTATGATTGGAACTTACATTTAAAATGATGACTGGAGGAAATAATTAGTCAAAATTATGAAAAACTAAAATAAATTATAAATATTACAACAACATAAGAGAGAATGACTGACTGACAAAAATGTGTACACAAAGTTAAAAAAACACTCCGTGTACTGTATTATGGGACGAAGAGCAATGAATCTTCTTAATTCAGAAACTTGATCTCATAATATAAGATTGTATCTGATAGGATTTAGTAAGTGAGGTCAAGCAGTTACCTGCTGTTGCCCTCTTCTTCTTCTTCTTGCCTCTGCAGCGTTTGTTGTTGGATGTCTCTGAGTTGGTCTGAGCCCTCTCAGGGTCCGAGAGGGAGATGGAGAGGGGTGAGACATGTCCAGGGTCTGATTTTGTATCAGGGTCAGGGTGGGATAGCAAGGTGGCAAGGGTCAAGGCATGAGGGCCACCCCCTATTATTAAGACATCGAGTATCACCATCTGAAACACACACACAAACCCACAATATGTGTTAGATGTCCCGTATAAACAAGCATGGGAAAATTGTAGTACTTTCATAGCCTATTTTGAAACCAGAGTCAGTTCCTTAAACGGTAACATTTCACTTTCACTCAATGGTAGTTTACTTTGATGTATCAGGTCACCTGCAGTGTGCATTCCACAACTCAGACGCAAACTCTTTCAAATATTACAGCACCCCACCTTAAGGGAGCCCCATAATAATCAATCGAAGTAATACAATAGATGTTTCTTTTTCATATTATTGTATTTTAATTCGTAATGAACAATAAACATTAGTAATCAGTTTGTATGTGCTTCAGATAACTGCTGACATTCTAGTTTCTATAAAATAAACACATTGACCAAAGCTTAAGACACTTTTGAACTCTCTATGAATTGCTCCTAAAACTCAAAACACAACAATATAAATTCCAACAGCAATGCCAAGCTTCATCTGGTAACTTTAAATAGTTTGTTAATGAATGCATTACATGCTTTTAATCATAAGTTATCTCATACTCAAATAACGTATTAAAACAAGTGAAATTCACCACAGAGGTCAACATTACTCATCACCTTCACCTGTTAACAATGTTTTTTCTCAGCAGTCAGACATCAAGCAGAATATCAGGTACATACATTTTAGGGCATCAGAGTACCTACTTTAAGTTTGGATTATCAACTTGTGCCAGCTTCTGAGAGAAATCGTGTTGCAGTGGACGGTGGTGATCCTGAAACTTTGCGATAGTGGCATGTGCTTCTGATGTAACTCAATCCACCTCCGCTCCTACAGATTTAGCTCGACTTCACTGGCTCAACAGGGAAAAGCTTGAAATAGCTTCAGAGTGTGTGTTTGTTTGTGTGTGACACAACTCACCCCAATAATAAAAACGTTTTTTAGGCCTAGAGTCTCCACTGGTTGACTTATATCAACTGCAGTCAGCATTTCGTTGTGTCCCTGGGCACGACACTTCACCCCAAATTGCTCCTGTGGGGATTGCCCAGTACTGAATGTATGTAAGCCGCTTTGGATAAAAGCGTCTAACAAATGACATGTAATGTAATATCCTGAATGTGTCAACAAGGAAGTTCCTCTTGCTAGCAAATAAATAGTCTAACTTATGAACCCTGGAAATGGGGCTATTGTACACATAACATCTAGTGTTTTTATAGGTGAGTTAGTAGAGGCCACAGATGTTGTTATCTTTTG
Organism: Notothenia rossii; assembly: GCF_949606895.1. Classification (NCBI taxonomy): domain Eukaryota; kingdom Metazoa; phylum Chordata; class Actinopteri; order Perciformes; family Nototheniidae; genus Notothenia; species Notothenia rossii. Next base: position 24,878,481 of record NC_136904.1, read on the forward strand.
GCAGAGCCAGGCTAGCTGTTTCCATCTTGTACAGTGTTTGTGCTAACTTTAGTTATTACCACAATAGTTAAGGATCTGAAAACGTCTTTCACTGCTAAATGTTTGAAAGAAACCACATATACTAGATAGGTGCGCTCTTACCAAGCAGAACATTTAAGCTAATACACATATAAAAGTTTTTAAAGTATTAATTGTTTACTATATTTACTTTTTAATAAATTAAAGTGTGGTCAAAATGTGATATTACCATTACAATTTGTGAAGAAGCGTTAATTCTCACTTCTGTTTCTACTTCATTAAAGAACCACCCTACTATACTTGTATATCCACGACAGAGATATTAACTTTCACAGAGGAAGTCATATTTTTCCAGTAATTCCCATATCTAATGTGACATAGCTTGAATAAACTGATGGTTGTTATTTCCTCTTCCCTCTGTTTAGGGTTTAAACAATTTTGCTAAGGAAGTGAACATCCAGTAAAATAACAAAAACAGTGCTGGCATGAATTGTTGTATGAACACTAAAATGAAAAGCTTCAACTGATGAAATCAGAAAGTTCTCTTTTCTTAAGAAAATCATAAACCATGTCCCCCTTTTGGATTGAAAATGTACTAATCTCCATTCACTTCCTCTTCTGGCATCAGTTCCACATGCATCACCTCTCAGTCCTCCTTCCACTTCTGCTTATGCAAAGCAGAAGCTCAAACACACTTCAGGATTTAAAAGGCCGGCACTGTTAGCGGGGTCGGATTCAGTCTTTTTAGCAGCGGACACTGTCAGCACCATGGATGTGAAGGTGGGTGACACAACATATCATATTAGTCAACATTGCTATATGTGAGATATATTTTGAAATATATGACTTTGTATTTCTGGTGATTTTGTTTTTGTTCATATATTCCTGAATGATAGGATCCTCAAGTTAAGGGAGGCGTGCTGATCGTCCACCAGATCCATGAAGGGAAGCACCAGTATGAAGTCGAAAATGTGATGAAGTACAAAAAAGGGAGTGGAGAAAAGGCGTTTGTCAGGTATTGAGAATACAGTTTTTAAATGTTTGTTTTGTACTAGCAAATAAGAATTTCATTTTTTTTATTAAGAAAAGCACTATCGGGCCCAGACCAAAGAGCTCTTCCCAGTAAAGTGTACAATAAAATACAATGATTAAACAAAGTCAAATTAAACAAGTATTTGTTATGGTCATGGTGAAGGCTGTGGCTCAGTGGAATAGTGCACTGAACTTCGTACGCTGAAGTTTGAATCAGGGGATAGCAAGTTCGAGTCCCACTGCAGTCAGCATGTCGTTGTGTCCCTGGGCAAGACACTTCACCCCAAATTGCTCCTGAGGGGATTGCCCATAGTGCTGAAGTCGCTTTGGATAAAAGCGTCTAACAAGTAACATGTAATTTTAAAGAAAGATAATCAGACAATTAATTGTTAAAAGGGTTCAAATATTTATTTAATTAAACATTGAACCATTTAATATACCGAAATCTCAAATACTGGCTGCTCTCACATCCTGAAATGTGATTTCCTGTTTTTCTTTCTCATGTACGATAGTGACTTCAATATTTGTATAACTTTAGACTGCTGGTCTGACAAAACAATTCAGGCCTCACATGTCAGACATAATAGTCAAGTGACTCTTTATTAAAGCCTCGGAAAACATTTCAAAATATTTGATCCAGAGGTATTTTAAGGTATCTCTCCATAAGATGATGTACAAACCAAGTCTTTCACAACTAAGTCCGGTTCCTCCCAAGAAAAACTAGAAAAACTAGAAAAACAAGAAAGATTGACGATGACAATGTGAAATGATTAAAACTGTTCCAACTTTGGCAGACCATATTGAACTAAAACCCTTTAGTATAAGTCTCATATGTTTTCTGTTTTTCTCAGGAGAGGAGACAAACTGATGCAGGTAAACGGGATGGACCTGCAGGATTTCACACCCGAGGAGTTGGCACAAACATTGGCTAAAGATACTCCGATGCTGGTGAGTCCACGAACTTCCCTCTCTATTCTCATAGTCGGAGATAACTGAACATTGTCGCTTTGGACATACTTTGCAGTCCATTTTTGGTGATTATTTTAAGCGAGAAATTCACCAAATGATAAACTGTCATTATATATTATTCGTTTTCTCAAACTGATAATATGTGGTTGTCAGAATTCCTATTCAAAAATAATCCTGTTGAGTCTCTACAAAACAGTATCCCTGTTTTGTTATCCTGTTAATAAGTGGGATGAATGGACATACAAGTGTAGGCTAACTTAGCTCCCATGACATTAACAGATGTTTACATTAAATGGTGACAAAGTTTGTATATTGCATGAGCTTAAACTGCACTTAAAAAATATCAACATGACATGACATCGTCCAATCTACATTTTAGGTAGAGTTAAAACACACATTGTACGGTAGCTGTCCATTGAGGTGTTTTAAGGGGGAGTTCTGACACGAAGTTAGTTCTTAGTCTGACGGTCTTGACTTCCTCTGGTGTTCAGACGGTGCACAAGGCCGGCAAGAAGAAGGAGCAGAATGACATGTCCTTACCGTCTGAGGATACTTTACATCCCGTGTCCAAGGAATCTACAATATTCAGTTTCAGCATGGAGATGAGGAGGGAGGAAGACTTGGAAGAGAATGGAGTGAAGCAGGAGGACGGGAAGGAGGACGGGGGTTTAGAGGAAGATGTTTGTGGAGCTGAAAACCAGGAGTATGGAGAGGGGGAGGATCTGCTCATAATTTCCATGAAGAAAACCAGCATCTCTGTGGTGAGAGGGAGGGGCTGCGACTCTGGAAGCCCCTGTCAGGGATGTCATGGCACAGGGTGTACCTTTAATGATGTTGTTATGGTGTCAGAATCCAGCAAGGTCGTGCTTGGTAAGTATGTTTTAGTCTCTGACCTTCCCTACTATTTACTTTCAAATATATATTTCTACAAATAGTCTCACTGAGATCAATATTTTTTAAGAGAGAAATGATTAAAAATACGTTTTACAGTGAAGTGACATCCATTGATCTCCAAATATCCTCTTGTATCATTTCGGAGAAAGGATTATAAACGTTAAACGTAACATATGTATTATTAGGTCCGTACATCTGATCAAAAAGCAACGTTAGATCTCTTATGTGCAGTGCAAACCCCCTTCTATTAGTAGAACTGTTAATAAATAATACTGAATACTATTATTTATGAAGATACAATTATGAGAGAGGAATTAATCACGCTTGTTCTTTTTTACTTGTAAAAGGGGTATGAATTATAGACTAGACACTCTTTGTTTGATTGTTCTCTGTGTAACTCTCAGTTTCAAGAGGAGCGGGAACTTTCCGACAGCTGAAGTCTTTGAACACTGCCATCGAACATGTGCCCTCTCACCGTTACCTCAAGCGTCTCTGTTCGCAGAGACTCTTTGCTTCACCAAATCCAGGTTTGTCATTTTGGGAAGCATGCAGCAACAAACATTTATAGTAATCAAAGATGGGTTTTTTATTTCTTAATGTTTGTTTTTATTTCAGAGGAGATGACCATCTACCTCTACAAGTCGACCAGCCTCATTGACAGAGGAATGCCAGTGGTCCTAAACTTTAGCAAGTCCAACTGCTTCCTCAGGTGCTACAAGGAAGCAGAGCGCGTCTTCCTACAAGTGGAGGTAATAACTAGAGACTTAGGCTGAACAGGTTCACTTTCCAGAACTAACTGCCATATTGATTACCATGAAGTTTGGCAGTTACGTCCCAGATAACTCGGTGGTCATCTGACTTTTCCTTTAGTGCCACCACCGGGCTAACTTGTGTGGTTTTGAGGGAATTTTATCAATAATCTTTGAGATGGATTGCCATTGAAATTTGGTTCAGACATTTATGTTCCCTACAGTTTGAGTTTTGCAAATGTCCGGGATCATTCAATCAATTATAAGAATTCTTCATCTGAGACCACGAATGCATTAAATAATGACAATCCATCTTTAAAACATTGTAGACATTGTGTGTGAGTTACATTTTAAAATGCCAGTGGTGTTTCTGTCGATGATCAACTTGTTTCAGATGTTGACTGCTTTTCTATACACAGCAGAGGAAAACATTTCAGAAGTGTCAGATTAGAGTTTCTTTCATTGGAATGCGACACACTGTAAATAGATTAATTCAAGGTCAGGAAATGTGGTGAAAACAGCCCTCAACCCATTTGTATGTACTGTTCATTTTGGCTTTTTCACACAAATGTTACTCTCTAACAGGTGCTGCCACCAATCATTCCTAAATGGGACATGGGCCTCAGAAATGTTTTAGGAACTGTAGTAATTAAGTCAGGTCTCGGACTTGGGTTCACTTTTTTGAACTTGTGCTTTGTTGGAATCGGAATTGTCTCAAATGTCACACAATGAACATTTGTGTTATGGGCCAGTAATCTACTTTTAATAATCAAGATTTGCTATTGATATCTTTGTTTCTTTTTTTCTCTTGACTAATTCGAGAGGATTGATCATTAACTTGAATGTTGTGATATATATGGACCTTTGTCAGCTTCTTTTTATTTGTTTTGGCCTTTACACATACTTTATACATAAGTAATCATAATAAATGCTTTTATGCTGTGAACGGCTGTGATAGGTGCAAGCATAGATATCTTCTCACTACCAGGATGTTGAACAGTGATGCTCTCTGACGTCTCTTGTTGTTTTAGATGTGCGAGAAGAAGAAGCTGAAGAAGATCTCCATGAATGACGAGACTACTCTGTCCTTCCTCTTCTACATGAGGGCCGACCACACGAGACAGCGGAGGTTTGAGTCAGCGCTGCACGGCGGCTGGTTTATTCAGATCAACACCACCAACTCAGTGGAGATGGCCACCATGGATGGAGGGATGGAAGAAGAACAGTTCCTCTTTGTCATCCAGACAAATCAGAAGTGATGAATAATCACTTTCTTATCAGAGTATTCTCAGTTCTCAGACAAGTTTACTATTTAAAATTAAGATTTCTATTTGTGACTTTTTCATAAACGACAGGGAAACATGAGGGGAGATTTTTTTTTGTCCGGTGACAAATTGTCACTGTGTCAAATTCTGCTATTGCAGAAGTGTGTAGATATGCATCATACAACTACATCTGATAAAACGTGTTTTGGGTTTTTTCTATGGGTTTTTTACTTACGTTTTTATAAATATGAATATCTTTTGTGAAGGGGCTGTAACTTTGTCAAAAAATGTATTTTGAGTATCAAGATGAATTGATAGTAACTTTATTTGTTCAACACTTTAAAATATACATCATCGAGGGATGAGCAACATTTAAAAAATATATATAAACTATAAACATGGTATATGTACTGTATAATTATGTGTATATACTTTATACAAATGATATTTGGAAAATGCTTACTCTTTTATAATTTATTAGCAACACATTAAGATGTACAACATGGATTATTATACTTTGATATTTGGAATACACTGGTAAACCCTTGTATTTTATGCATCTTACAACAATAAAAGTGTTAAAACCCTAACCACCAATGTTTGGAAGATAAGATACTTAAATGTGTTATTTTAAGACAAGCAAACGCATCAAACATTATTTAAAACATGTCTGACCATTAAAGCATTTTGCAGAATATAAAATATTTAAAACAAATACAAAACAATTATTATTTTCCTATAAACCACCATGAATTTGAAATGCATGATACTGCAGTTTATTTAATATACATTATTTTGTCCAAAAGACAAGATAAATGTCCATCATTATTGCATAAAGGTTTACTCCACAGCCAAAATTATTTAAGCGTTGTTAGGTTGGACTTGTTAGGCCTATATATTGTTTATACAATAAGTATAATATTCATGCATCAAAATACATGAATATAACAATATGTACATTCACATGGAAGTATATTTAAAATGCATATTGTAGTAGTTATTTGATCTTTATTAAGAGCATTAAGGACTTCCCTCTGATTATCATCGGATTCAGAGTCCAGTTTGTTCATCTTCATGTTCTTCAAAAGCTTTGTTAGTTTGTCCATCGTGTTCGTAGGGATTCTCCGCCCAGTCTGTCTTTGTAGATTTCCTACAAACACACCAGAAGCACAACATGTCTCACAGTTATTAATGAAGTTTTTAATAAACGTTATTTATATAGCACTTTTCATGCTTTACAGATCAAGACAAGATACGTACAAAAAAGATATATTGGTAGAAAAATGGTAGGAATGGGTCACAGTTTGGAATCTAACACTCACTTTTTGCGCTCCATGACACCAGAGACGACGAGGTAGACGCCTGCGAGCACCACCACTCCCATGACAACCCCGAACACAACCAGCCACACCGTCACTGGCTGCTCCACGGGAGGGGCCAGTGTTGCTAGGATACCCACAAACTCTAGCGTCTTGTCATCCAATTGGAAGGCATCGTTGATTCGGCCTCGACTTAACCTGGGATCAATATCGAAATAGGTTTATTATTGCTCCTTCATTTTAACTGATTCTGGAGAAAGGACACACTGAGTTGATCAATTTCAGCAGGAAGCTATTCAAGCATTACCCTTTTGTTGAATGCAAACAGCTCTGCTTTGTTTGCTGTGTAAGTGAGGTGAAATTCAGAATGAGCTTCACCTTTGGTTTTACTCTTCTGTCTACAAGAACATATCGAATGTCCTTTTTAGTAAATTGACCTACATGTTTGTTGAGATTTTATCTGGAGGACTTTGAATAATATGAGTTGTGCTTTTTTGAGCCTTGAATGAGCCTTTTATTGGTAAATTGTATCTGCTAGGCTTTGGAGGGAAGGCAGAGTATTTAGTTTGAGACAAAACTAAAGTGTTCTGGTATGAAATTGGATGCTTGACCACTGCTACTGTTTTTTTGACTCGTGAGGGTCGGTCACCATCGGTGCATGACAGGATAACAAAATAATTCAATCAAACTGTTGATCAGATATTTCAGTCTGGACAAAAGTAGAAGACACAAAGATTGCGATCTCCAGAACAAGCGTGACTGAAAATGAATCACAGTACATGTCAATTGACTGACTATTACAGCTTCTTAGTCCTATACACATTCAGGTAAAACAAACCAAGTAATATTGCAATCAAATACAGTATTTTATCAAAATACATGTGTGTGTGTTGAATGCCTCACTGTATAGCAGCCTCCACATCAGCCTTGGGGATGTATGTGGTGGGAGTTGCTGGATCGGTGACCACAATGTAGAAGGAGACCCTGGGAGTCTCTTGATACGTGAGGACATTCTCTGCTCTGCAGGCAAAAAAACAAGAAAACCCACTCAAAACATGTGGCAACAAACCAATGTCAGTTTAAAACAGAACATAGCATAGAGTGTTTTCATATTTCATGGTCCCAGGATGATACTGACGTGAATTGAAGGGTCTGGTTCTTTTGGCTGTAGTACTGCCTCAAAGCGTACGCAACACTGGCCTTGAACAGGTACAGCTCATTGTTGTTCCAGGAATACTGAAGGCAAGGCAAGGCAAGTTTATTTATATAGCACTTTTCTGTACGCGACAATTCAAAGTGCTTTACAAAACAAATTAAAATACTTTTAAAGAATAAATACAGTAAAAAACACATATAATGGCATTTTACAACAGGCATTACAAAGCAAAGATAATAAAATAATACAAATAAACACCACAGGTATACAATACGTTTAAAAGGCATACAGTAATGTAGTGCGAATATGAGCAGCTCAATTAAAAGCAGCCAAAGATATATGTTTTTAGTCTCGATTCAAAAATAGTAAGCGTTTCTGCGGACGTGCATGATTTGGGTAGTTTGTTCCAGAGTGTCGAGGCATAGTAGCTAAATGCTGCCTCTCCATGTTTTGTTTTTACTCTCGGAACCGATAGCAGACCCGTCCCAGAAGACCTGAGGCACCTTGATGGCTCGTAATTATGTAGGAGTTCAACAATATACTTTGGTCCTAAACCAAATAATGATTTAAAAACTAGCAATAATACTTTAAAATCGATTCTTTGGCCGACTGGAAGCCAATGTAAAGATTTCAGAACCTGAAACACATTATAGTTGAGTATTTTGATAAAACTGACTGAAGTTCAAAGGGGCAACCTTCACATCACGTGTAGCAAGACATTGTAACCCTTATCCTGTAATAATAACACTTCTGATAATGATTAATGATACTCACAGCGTTATCACCCATAGCAGCCTTCAAGCTCAGCCTCACTTTGATTGCATTCCCTGAATCTGTTACAAAAAAGAATCAAAAGGTTATTTTAACGTATTATTTATTCATTTTTGCAAAATATGGTTGCCATAGATTAATTCACTTAAACTGCCATAGCTCTTGAAGGCATCATGAAATAGCTACCAATGTCTGGTCACATGAACAGACAGTGACAGCGCCAAAGTTAACATTTCAATTATTTCAGTTCTTAGGGCATTGATTCATTACAATAATTATTGCTTATTAGTCATGAACAATTGAGTTGCTGCAATCACACAGTTCTCTCAGGAAACGGGCATTTTAGTCATTTTACTGTGGTTTGGTCATGCCAATATATGTCATGAAAACAGCAGTGACTTAAGTTTGTGTTTTTTCTACTTCTTCAAAAAGTTCCTCTCTTAGTCACAGTTATAATGTAATGATGAGGTGATAGTTTGTCCACGCATACAGTATACAGTATAGGCCTCTCAAGAAGCTATCCAAAAGTATTCAATTAACTGTGTTAAGTGAGGACTTAAATGCTCATAAACATGATTTGACAGATTAATTTGATGTGCAGGAAACCATGCAAACAAGAAGAGAGGTGTAATAGTTTGGCATTTTGGGAAATTAATAAAACAAAACTGAAACTCACCCATTAAGACTATATAGTGGTATGTATAAAAGTAGAAAAACAAAAAAACTTTGGTTGCCTTGAAAACATTTGTGAAGACATGGTGAATTACTGAGTAAGAAGAATAATATCTCTTAAAACGACAACTTTTTTTTCCCTTTCAGTCCAAGATAAACAAATAATATATAATGCGTTAATACGTGATTTATATGCTGCTACATAGCCAGGCTAACTGCTCTCAGTCCATGTGTGAAGCTAAGCTAACCAGCTGGTGGCGGTGGCACTACTGTATAACCATACAGACATAATAGTGGTATTCATTTTTTTTAAATAAAAGTTAATACGAATATTATTCAAAATGTTAAGTACATATACCTTTTTCAAATTCATTTACAGGGCTCTCAAGTTTCAGAGTGAGATTTTGGCAGCGGTGTTTGGTACTCCAACTTCTGGCTCCCTTCAAAGTTCCCATGAAGCCCTCTGTACCGCGAATGTCAACGGGGGGGGGGGGGGGGGGGGGGGTGGAGTATGAAGCCCTCTGTATCGCGAATGTCAACGGGGGGGGCCTTTCTAGTGGAGTGCACGCGTCTCAAACAAGCATAGTACAAAATTGCGGCGCTACTTGGTGGGCGGTAACCTGGAAAGAAAGGTGTGGCGTGTGAGCGTGTGAATGGAGTGAAATGCGTGTGTCAAATGCGTGAGACTTGAAAGCTCTCACTCATTTAGTTTAATTTAGTGGTAATACTCTTGAAAATGTTGTACTCACAAGGGTCTATTGTTGTCTTCCAGCCTAAATTCCTGTTCTTTTTCTTGTTCTCTGCCTTCAGCCAGTCATGGAGAGGTTGGAAATAGTCCAACAGGGGGCGGACGTCCATCTTAGCGTCCCCTGAGATCGTATCCAAAGCCCTGGTCCAGGACTTGGATCTTCCCAGCTCTAACATATTCCTAACAGAAAACAGTGAGGAACATAAATTACGACTGTATAACTACATGTTTACCACAATGACGTAATGTGCTACAGCAAAAACTGAAATATGAAATTATCTCTTATTTGATTTCAAACTGTTATATGGACAATCAACAAAATACATTAAGTCTGTACCTCAGTTTGATTCCTGCTACTTTAGAATCGGTGATGTCACATGTAGACAAAGATCCTGTGTGACCGGCCTCCTGGCAGAGCGCTTTTTGGAACTGAAACTGGTAGATGGTCCTTGTGAAGTACCTGTATTCACGACCAGACACACACACACACACACACACACACACACACACACACACACACACACACACACACACACACACACACACACACACACACACACACACACACACACACACACACACACACACACACACACACACACACACACACACACACACACACACACAGAGACAGGTCATGTTTTCAACCTGGATCCAATTTTTACATTCCTAAACGTTATACAAAAAGGATACCAACATACTATTTCCTAAGGTACTTCCTTTTTCTTATGCAGCCAACGGACATAACCATTAAAAGCTTACATTCAAAGAGCGCATGTTTTAATCTACTGAAGGTTTAGATTTTGTTGTTCACTCTCTGCCCTCCAGCTTTGGTTACTGTGCCAATGATAGTGGCAATGTGAGTGGTCCAGACTCGTATAGGTAATATTTTGGGAAGAACTGAACCGTATAGACAACTAATAAGGGCAGTATGTTTATCCGATAAAAGAAGAAACGTTCTTGATTTTGAAATGTTAGGGATATAAGATGTTCAGAAAGGGCTCTGTTCCTTGGGATAAGGTGTACCTTTGCATCAAATTTAATTAAAAATAAGTTTAAAAGAACAAACTGATCCCACTGAAAACAGTAGCCTCAAAAGCTGATTTGGAAATAAATCCAGGTGTTGCCTTTACTTGTCTTGACGTGAAGACTAACATCTTTACCTGATGAAAGAATAGTCTCCGGAAACATGGAACAGAGCAGGGGGGTCACAGTAGGTCTCGTCCCTCGGCACTGGCTCCACCACCCCCACAAGCTCCCTCCTGTCATAGGAACAGAGTCAGCACGCATACAGACTGATGATGTAACCTCAGACCTGCAGGCAAGCAACAATGCTTGCCTGCAGTGTGTTAATAGCATTACTATATTTGATTGTAATCATATCAGACCTGTGAATTTTCACTGACTGCATAATTAGCTGGAATATTTAAAGAAGCTGCATGAAAGTCTGTGCTTACTTCATCTCCCAGAAGCGCTTCATCCAATTATCCTTGGTGATGTTCCCTGCAAACACCTGCCACCTCCATTCCTCCAGCATGTAGGTGAACGGCAGCGTGGCCACGATGGTGAGCGCCTGTTTCAGCAGGAAGTTAATCTCTGTTTCTGCAAGGCAAAAAACAGGAAAAATGTATAATATACAGAGAGAAAATGGTTAGAAAGTTGCATGTCAAGTCAATAACCTCAGCTCTGAACTTTAGAAAGGGCATTTATCACAATTCTAATTTTGAAAACACTTCAGTGTGTTACCCCTCTAGGTCTGATATGCTGTTTATGACACCTATGTTAGGCACTGTAAGTAGATGACAGTTTGTATAAAAGTTAGCAGAGAGCCCAAGGTCATGTTATGCTTTATTATCTGGTTTCGCCCCAGTAAACAGGTGAATCAGGGTGTGACGACTCTGTCATGGTGGCCCAACGGTGCTGAAGCTATTTTAATTGCATGTCACTTGAGGGCAGCACCCAGGAACACATTACTCATACCTGCTGTGATTCTTTATGAATTGTCTATGTGTTTGCCACCTCCAAGAAACAATTTCATATTGTTTCTGCAGTTTGGTGACTTTCATAGCTTTTGGCCACACTAAATACTTGCATTAACAGTGTTGTTACAAGACTGGGTTACTCAAAAGTTACCAGATTATTTTAACCACCTATTTGTGGATAGCCATTTATCTACAGAATGTTCTGTAGGGGTTAAGGAGCAGCGTAACTGAGAGCCTATGAAGATGTTATAACTTTTGTCTGGCTCATAACTCATAAACAAGATTTATTCATATCTTTAAATTTGGTTATGGACAGCTGTTAGCTAACACTAACTTAACTGTTAGTGTAGCTGAACAACTGATCAGAGCGACAGACACATATGTCTGTGTCTCAGAATCTGGACCTTATTCAGATTCAACACACAAGGGCCCATAGTCACCTTATATCCTGTGTTATTTTAAAAGTACTGAATATAGCAGTTTTAATGTTTTGGAGGACAACTATTTATATGGTTTGATAATTGTCAATGTAATGTACGGTACCATTATCATAAGTAAAGTCAGCAGGCAGGAGATGGAGGCCCATCAGGTGTTTGGGCGTCGCAGCAGAGAGGGACATGATCTCTCCGACCGCCTCATGGAAGCCCTCGTTGGCCCCGTCCCTCAGGAGGTAGGACAGGTTACGGTAAGCCATCTGATACTGGTTGTGACCCATCTCGTGGTGCACTGTCAGGAAGTCGTCCATGTTGATCTTGCTGCACATTTTGATCCTGAAGATATTGCAACGAAATATGTTCATGTCAGCAGTTAGCATGACGCCATATCAGATATAGAGTCAATAAAACAACCTGTGCACTGCATGTGTGAGGAGTCAGGTGCAACAAACTGAATCCAAAAGTGTTTAAGATATTGAGCCATTTCAATCCAAACCAAGACTGAAGCCTTTTTTTGTAAATATATTGTATACGTTGCTTTGGTGCTACAAACATTCCAACCTCTGAACGAGCCAGTGCTTGGGAAATGATATGGAATAATAATTAACAACAATAAAGCTTTGCTTATCTTTATCAGCAAGAAACAATGACTAAGAGATTAATCAACATAAGTTTTCCAGCATGTTCATTTATACTGCTCCAATGTACTGATTGCCAGTAAGATAAGATTATTGAAAACACAGCGCAAATGAACCTTGTAAATCTTTTAAAACAGCTGTTTGTGTTTTAGATAAATATGTTTTATGCTTTAAATATAGATAAATGTTAAGTGTTCGCTTTCAATTCGTGTTTTTTGTAACTGCACATAAAAGCTTTTGGAATCAGCCACTTCAACAACAGAGATGGTGATAGATTTGGCTCTTTATCTGATACTACGGTATATGAGGATGGTATATGTGCATGTCTGTGGATTTCTCCTACCTAAAGTCCTCTCTGTTTCCCATGTCCCAGGCTGTGGGGTGGCAAACAACCTTTGTTCCATCTGTAGGCTTTAACAGCATGGACTTATTCCAAAAGTTGGGGAACATCTCGTACAGGCCCACAGACATGAAGAACTTCTCTGCTTCTTTAAACTGCCGAATCTCAGTCCAGCCCTGAAATTCGAATGGACATGTGAGAGACAGTTTCTCTTCCAACAGAGGATTTAAATATCTTGGTTTTGTTCACCTTTATCACTGTATGCATTGGTATATATTTTTGGATAAACCATCATTACTGATTAAGTAATTGTACTGCACCTCTTTCACCATAGTGTTGCTGACATCAATATCTTCTTTGTGAGGGTAAGGGGTTGACAGAACGTACAGGTTGGTCCAGAATCTTCCCCACATGTCACCTGAACAATTAACACAACAATTATTGTTTTCACTTTAAGTACACACTAAGAAGTTCTTCCTTCAGTTTCAGCTCAACTCTCTATATACATTATGTTACATCTGTTGCATTTCTCTTTCCTTTTCCCAGTGTCCTTAGCTTTGAACAAAGAAACAAATCACTAAGTAGCAATTTCACAAAGATCAGATTTATGTCTTTACCCATCTCAAAATCACAGCCTCTCTTCAAATTCAAACTGCACATATAAGGCATTTCTATCATTCTGACTTTTCATCGTGGTAGTAGCAGTTCTGAATAGAGCAATGAACAGATTGTGACTTATAACTTCAATGAACAATCAAATGGTACAGCTCCGAAGCTGTATTCTTTATATCGTGACGTTGCATTCACTGTAAGGTCATTTGTTGATGTCATTTCTGATAATATCATTCTGCACACCTGAGTTACAGTACAGATTTCTTGTTGCATGTTGGACTTTGCAAATTGCTCTACTACTTTAAAACTGACCCCTTTCGTACAATTCTATTATTTGAATACTATCTTTTTGTGTTTGGAGAAGCAAGAGAAACACACCCAACAGGTGGGCCGGCAGAGGTCCTTCTGCCTCAATGTGTCCTGGGTAGACCTCCATAAGTCTGGATCTCACATAGGCATGCAGCTCCTTGTATAAGGGCATGATCTGTTAAGAAAAAAACAATATTATATGTTGGTAATAACTTCATACAATCCATAACTGCAAATTACTCTAGAAGCTTTGAAACACAAATCCTCTAATATGACGCGTACCTCTTTGTATACAGAACGGACATCTCCCATCAGCTGATCACTGGTGTACTTGTACTTAGGGTCCTCCTCGATGGTCTCATAGTTATATCTCCAGTAAGATCCGTAGTCTTGAAAACCTGTAGCAGTGTGGGGAAAAAGATCAAGAATAGGAAAAAAAAGAAGTCATATTTCAGTTTACGTAAACTTTACATAAAAAGAGTTTTGTTGTTTTGTAGAGTTTTGTTTTGATGGTTGTAACCCAATCCCTTTTGCATGGTGGCATTGCTGGTATTACATGAGTTAGAGGTATGACAAACTGTGTAACAAGAGCTATTGAGAGTGTTGGCGAAATATTTTCCAAGGCCCATAACTTTGACCCAGTTTATCAGTTCATAATGTCCTGACCTGGTCCTGACTGAGCACACGCACCTGTAACCTTGGCTGCTGTGCTCTCAGTGTTCTTTCTCCCTGTTCCTGCCTGTTGGTGTCAGGTGATAGAGGTGTTATGATTCTATTTTGTTATGCAGCATGTTGATTATTCTCTCTGAACTAGCTAAATACATGGATCTCGGGTAGAGTTCTTCAGAATTGATTGTGGCAACTCATCCGTGTGGTCAGATCGTGGCTCTATGACTTGTCTTTTGAATTCTCCGGTCGAAGCTCCAAATAAACCATCAGTGTTTGACATCAAAGCTCCAGCTCTCCTCGTGTCTCTTTGTGTCCTGACTCTCCATTGCTACAGAAGTTTTCCCCACAGAGAGGACCTGTCATGTATGTTTATTAGCTTTTATCCATATTCAGATCCATAGGCAAGGTTTTTCTACCGAGTTAAAGAAAGAGCATTGCTTTAAGCTCCATTAACTATCAAATCAGAATGAACCAGCACATGTCATTCAAACATTGAGAAATTACACATCCTAAATTATGATGTATCACCATTTAGTTTGGAAGCTTCATTCTTCAGATCCACATAGTCTTCATACATCGGCCTCATCCTCTTCCCCACCTCTCTCCTCCAGCCCTCCCACACATGCAGACGCTCAGAGTAATCCCTGCTGTTGGCCATCACATGCTCCAGGCCTGTGAACAGAGCAACACACAAATCACTGACGGTACATGTATACATGTCTGTTTCTCCCTCAAATCTACAACTGATTCAACAGGTCATATTGGAGCTGGTTTGACCTGCTATACTTTTTAAACAGTTTGGTAGTTTAGCCAGTGATGTTAATGATGACGGTTAAAACATACCAAGAAAATAACATATGCCCATAAATCTGAACTACTACATATATTATATTATTATTATTGGATATATATATATATATATATATATATATATATATAACTTCCAGATGTCTGACACATGAGAGGGAGCCAAAAAAACTGGGGACAAATAGTTTTGTCTCTAAAAATGCATTGCATTTTAAAAAGCTCATTAATAAAAATAAATTATGTAAAATCTTACTGAAAAGTAACAATGACCAATAGCTGTCACATACATAAAGTTGAGTGAAATGAGCAATAGGTAAGAACACAAAAGCATGCAATCAATATACTGAAGTAAAGTACTTAATTATTGCATCTGAATGAATTTACTCAGTTACTTTTGACGCTCAAACCTGTATTTTAATGTGTTTTTTGTTATAAATAAAACAACTAAACAGCATAAAAAGCATATTACAATGTGTTAGACCTTGTTGTAAAACTTCTGTTCAAAAACATTAATACATTTTTTGTCCTTTCTTATTGGCTTTGTTAATTATAAACTGCTTTATCTGACTTCGGCCGACAGTAGGAGGCAGCCACGTCAGCGTAACCGCTCCTCATTAACAGAGTAGTACCTGGCTCCAAAGTCTGGCAGTTAAGGGGGTCGTCCTTCAGACACACTGTTGCTGTGCTGTAGATCGTATTCATCTCACTCATTACCTTACTCAGCTACAAGCAGATTTAAAAAAGAGAACACAAGGATACAATATTTAGGTAATGAAGCACTGAGGAAGCAGTCCAGAACATGTGTCTTTGCAGCTTTTAAAAACATGAAGAGAACATATTTAACAGAATGAAATGAAACATTGTAATAATCTCACATGTGCAGCTTTGTCCGGGGACAGGGCCCCAGAGCCTCTGTCTTGTAGAGAGATGAGCTGTAATTTGATTGTTGCATCTGTGATATCTTTGATGGGGTATTTCCGGGACTCCTCTGACATGTTGGCATAGAATTTTCCCCATACTTGCCCCGCTTCAGACTGGTAAGAATGTAAAGAGTTGCATCAAAATATTGTTGTGAGCATTGGTCAATTAGTGGTTACTCAATCTCTGAATGCTTACCAGTTTGTCTGAGTTCTCCTTGTTGATGTTGGTGTTGTAGGCCCATGATGCCAGCGAATACTGGTACATACGCTGAGTGGCTTCTTCATCAAACTTCTGCAGGAACTCCTTGGCCTGGTTCTCCAGAACTGTTTGAGCAGAAACAGTGCAGGACACAGCCAGCAACGCTACAAGAACCCTAGCAGACATCTCTTCAACTCCATGAAATCACACAACTAACTGTGAGAAGGAGGGACACTGTCCTCTGTTATACAGTTTCTCTGCGCTGCCTTGGCCTTTGGACAGCAGAGCCATAACTGAGGGTGTATCCGAGTTTTCATTTACAGGAAGGATGTCTCAGAGGAACAGTGACAAAACGGTTTCTAATGATTTCGAAATGTTTAATAATGCTGATTTATTTTATAATTTGGCAAGACTTTACCTTGTATTGAAAGTTTATTCATAAAAATCATAAACTGGCTGAGACTTTACCTTGTATTGAAAGATTTTATTCATAAAAATCATAAACTGGCTGAGACTTTGCCTTGTATTGAAAGTTTATTCATAAAAATCATAAACTGGCTGAGACTTTACCTTGTATTGAAAGTTTATTCATAAAAATCATAAACTGGCTGAGACTTTACCTGGTATTGAAAGATTTTATTCATAAAAATCATAAACTGGCTGAGACTTTGCCTTGTATTGAAAGTTTATTCATAAAAATCAAGTTATTATTATCCCTAACTTACCTTTAGTTTAAGAATGCGGATGAAAGATGTATTCTCATGTGCACCTGGCTTCCGCTACATGTCATTTCCTAAACAAACATTAACTTTGAGGGGGAAAGCTAAAGAAACAGGAAAAAATAATATCCTCTTATCTGGTGGCAGTAGATTTTCCAGCACCAGATAAAAAGCAAGTCACGCACTGTTAGGCCCTAAATGCTGATAAGATGTGATCAGCCACGGGGGCAAGGTTTATTATTGCATTTCATTACAACACTAAAATATTATTTAATAATCTCTTTCTCTGATAAAAATCAATAAAAAAACAATTTAAACAATTAGTAAACTTGCCTCAGGTTATCATTTCATTAATTGGCTTGACCCTCATTAGTATTAGGATTCATTCTTATTGCATATTTTTGTATTTGTCCTTTTAGGGTCCAACTATCCTAACTGAGATTTGTTTTTGCCAACACTCAAAAGGCAGTGCACCTGTTTTACATTCCCCGGATTTCATTTGGTGCAACAGCACCTTCCTGTGGACAAAGCCCACAATTGTTCAAGTCTGTCTAATTTGTGAAACATCTGTAGTGAAGCATCCTCTCCTTACAGTAATGTAGTTCATATCTAAGTGACCAAATCAAAAACGGTCACATTAATGTTGTGCAGTAAAAAGGGCAGTAAAATAATTGAGCAAAAAAGCAGCATTAAATGGAAATAGTGACATAGTACAAGTAACTTTTATTGTATTTAAGGAACAATTTAATACATTTGTCAGTCTGAGATGCTTTACTTAAATAAGTAAGTAGCAATATCATGGTATAAAATACAGTTTCAAGAAGCTATGTTCCTAATGTAAACATTGTTAAGTGATTTGTATAACTTAATTTATGAAAATAGTACTTGTTAAGCTGTCAGTGAGGCATTTTTTATACATTGTTGATTGTCATGGCATGCAGGTGTGAGGCAACATTTACACAAATGCAGACAATGCCTGCAAGAAACAGGGTGAACATACAAAGGCTTACTGGCATGTTCAAACACAAGTTGAGTCCACAGGGTAGCAGGAATGGGGCAGACAAAGGCAGGCCGGCGGGTCAAGGTAACAGCATACAGGATGCAGGGGTCAGGCGGCTGGAAAACAAGGGAACAAAGAAACAATGACAACCTGACAAATGAGTGGGGAATATGTCGGTTCTGACAGGGCTGGGACGATGGAAACAGGTGAGCAGGTGAATGAGAGAGTCAGGTGTCTGAGGTGAACAGTTGAAGAATGGCCGTAAAGCTAAACACAGATGCAGGGGCTGAATGTGACAGGCAGAATAGGCAAACAAACTAAAAACAACTGTAGATCCCGACAACTGATGCGCAAGGCAGCATTTTTTTTGTCGAAGCTGTTCTGCTTGGAGCCAATTCTAACTATTTATAATACTGTTTGATAGTAAAGTGATCACACATTGGGTTATGTATTTTGTATCAACTCACACAGGCATTTCCACTTATGGTGTTTGAGTGTGTACAGACTGTGCATGGTTGACATATTTGTTGGTTTTGTTGTACCTGTACTTCTTTTTCAGAGCAGATCATTTGACTTGTCACAGTGTGATAAGCACAGTTGTCACGCAGTGTAACAGCAGACACTTTACCAGGGCCCTGAAACTGCAGCAGCTAAATGTTATTTACTTTATTATATACAACTGTGTTTTCCTTCTGTGACATGTCAAACTACAGTATATTGATATAAAAAACATATCCATTTGGTATTTTCCCTTAAAAAAGTAAAGTAAAAGTGCCTCAAAATTGTAGTTATGTACAGAACTTGAGTAAATTTAGTAATTTGCATTTCGCTTCTAATGTCAGTCGAACTCTTTATGTAGATTTGAGGCTTACATGCAATTTAATGTCCCCCACATTCAAAAATAAAAGAGAGCATTTTCAACAGGCCCATGACAGGTTCCTGTTCATTTGTGCTGCCTCAAATTTGCTGCAACAGCAAGTTTCCTGCAGACACGTCTATATACGGACTGAGCCTAGAGGCTATAGGATAATCACAGTGAATGAAACACACAACAGCCAGGCTTAGCAAGCTGGAAACTCACATTCAGCAAAAATAAATGTGTTCACTGGACATCGTTCGGCTACAGTATATGCTGCTGCTTTACGTGAACTTTTCTGAGAAGTTGACAATTTAAAGTCTCAGTGTTTGAGCAGGATAATACAGATTGCACAGTGATGAACAACATGATATTCTACTGGTTTACGCTGCAATGGGTGCATTCAATATGATTTTGTCCTGTCTCCTTATATAATCATCTACAAGTAGCCTTTGTTTTAAACCCAGTGGGAGACATGTGAAGAAAACAGATCTGACAGGAACATCATAATCCTATAAAAACAGATATAATTTTCCCCATACTGCCATATTTAATGTTTAGATAATTGGGTTCAAAGGAATGTCTTACAGGTTCAAACATCAGATTCTTGTTTTCAACTCGTATTGTAAAGGTGTCAGACATAACAATTAAAGTTTTAGACTGCAACCAAAAGTGTTTCCAATCTGTCTTTTATTTTTTATTTTCTTCAGTGTCATTGCTCCCAGCCTGTCTTCAACATTATGAATCATAAGGCAAAGATAAAATGCATTAAGAATAGATTTCTGGGGTGTGGATTTTCAGGTCATAATATGGGAATAAAAGTAGCATCCATGGATAAATAAATGCTGATATAGTTGATTGCTAAACACTTTAAGTGTATAGTTATTTTTGTTGTTTTTTAGATCAATTCTCATTAACTGATAAACATTGTAGTGTCAAAGGAAAGGAAAATAAAATAAAAATAAAAAATAAAGACTTTGAGGTCCCCAGGGAGAAAGCCATCAGACAAAAAAATACAGTTTCCATATCTACTGTATCTTTTGAATCCTGTCATACAGTGGGAAATGTTCATTATTAACTATACTCGCAATTGTCAAGTTGAATTTGAGCTTGGCTGTCTCCTATAACTTAAATGTATAGATCAAAGTGTGTGCTGTGCAGTACTGGATCTCCATTGGTCGAGGGGTTGTCATGTGCGTGCCAATGGTTGATATTGAAAATGGATAAGAATGAACATATTATGTCCTCAGTGCTACTGTCAGAATGTCTGAATACATTCTTGTTGTTATACAAGGTTCCTCAGTCAGTGTGTTCTGACATGAGGAGAAACGTGTAGCTGTAGGTATTGTCCTGACCGCTCCCTGTCCACATGTGTCCACATCTCCACGTTTTCCCTCAGCCTTCCCTCTCATCCTCTCAGCCTGTAAACTGCACAGGCCACAGAGACAGGCTGCATCAATTCCCTGAAAAGTAACCACAATAACACCGGAAAAGCAAGGGAAGAACTACAAAATAAAAGCTTAAGACGTGCAAACTAAATATATAACTCATGTTGTGTATTTAAATGTGTGCCTTTTCAAGATGTTCCCTATGTTGTTGTTTTATATGTGATCAATGCCTATGTTTTCTGTATTTTCTATCAATTCCGCAGGCCTGCCAGTCCATCAATGTCTATTATTTCACTGGGCAAAGGTTTTATTTTGAAAGTTTTGGACGATGTTTCCTTGTCGTTCTCGCTGTATTGACGCTGCACGGAGGCAACCCATGATCGCAGACTCAACACGCATCCTCACACCACTGACCTGGGCTTAGCTGTGTCCTGCATGTGTGTGCATGTGTGTGCGTGTGTGAGCGGGAGTGTGAGAGATCCCCAGAAACAAGCAGCAGGATGGAGGATCTCAAGGAGAATCAGGGAACTTTGGATTGACGCCCGGGGATAACGCGCGTTCGGCCCGAACCTCATAGGGTTTCTCGTGGATTTATATATTTGGATGTTGTCTGTTCCCCCCTTTTCCTTTTTTCTTCTAGGCAGTGGGGATTTACATTTGGCTTACAACTCATATTATTTTTGGCGTGCAAAATGCCATTCGCCAAAAGGATTGTGGAGCCGCAGCTTCTGTGCAGGAACCAGATCCCCAACGATGAAGGTCTGCCTTTGGAGGACCTGTGTGCCATCAGTAACGTGGTTCTGTCCCGGACCTTGCGACAGCTGTCCGACCTGGCCCGGCACGCCTGCTCCTTATTTCAGGAGCTGGAAAACGACATCACTAGTACCAATCAGCGGGTCTGGGTCCTCCAGAACAAAATAGGCCAGATACAGCAGACTGCCAGTGCCCTGGACCCTAAAAAGGAGGCAGTGCGTAAGTAGACCACCACAAGTGTAGGCCTATGTGTCCCCTCTCAAGAAAAAAACACAGCTCATGATATACACCTTAGCGATGTGTGATTGTATTCATTCATATTCTACATGTGTGCCTTCAGGCTTCGAAGGGCGCCCACCTAAAAAAACATTTTACCCAGCTGCACGCACGCCCGTAGACGCGGCCCCGTTCCCCCCTCTCCCCCCCCCCCCCCCCCCCCCCTCTCCCCTCATTGAAACGTGTCACACGGTTACGTTTGCACATTTGACCATCCAGTATAATCGAGATTAATATTCACAGCACAGGATGTGTTGTCTGCTCATTCATTTGGCGGCCCAGACTCGGATGTGTGTGTCCGTCGACGTTGAAAGAGGCGGGGGAGGGTGGGGGGGGGGGGGCTCGGTGTGTGTGTGTGTGTGTGTGTGTGTGTGTGTGTGTGTGTGTGTGTGTGTGTGTGTGTGTGTGTGTGTGTGTGTGTGTGTGTGTGTGTGTGTGTTCACAGGCAGGCAGCGCGGAGCGGAGGGGCGTGTGTTGCCGCTGCATTGGCTCAGCGCAGTCTCGTTTCTGCGGGTAGCGCACACCTGAAGCATGTTCAGGCGTTGTTTTTTTGGGGCCAAACAAAAATTACACATCTTTCATTCAAGATGTGAATACAAGCAGTTCAGAGTCGAGTGTGTGTTAAAAAGATTTTCAGATTTGTGTGTGATGGGGTTTTCAGAGGCGACTCCCCGTGCGCCAAACCCACCATATCCACATGCAGCGGCACCAACACAGCATCAATAATGAATCCAGATGTCCATGTTGCAGGGTAAACATGAACTGATCATGGGTGGATGTTCAGGTGTTGGCTGTGGACGGATCACATAGAATAAAGCATTGGCATCAATCAGAGACTGTGCAATTCAACAACAGCGCGTTCTGTACGGCAGCTCCATATTATTTATGTCCTCTGCAGTCCCTTCAGTTTAAGGCACTTGATTTTAGACGATTTAGACGACCCTTTTTTTGTGGTTTGAGTCCAATTCTGTGCATTGGGATTCATCACTGCTGTGTGTTATCTGGGACAACGAAAAAGCATTTTGAGGCCTAAAGCTGTAGGCTCTTTAGATTTACCCCCCAACCCCCAACCAAACAGACACACACACAGCATATATCAGTGAGGATGTGTTATTATTACATAAAATATCCGTACTGTTACTGTTAAAGTGTGTTTGTTAATGAACTGGATGAATTATTCTCTGATGTTGAGGTCTATACATTATATTTTGGAATTAAATGATGCTAGAAAGATTATTGTCAAGCGGAAAGGGACAGACATTTGGAATTATACGCTGAAGTCCATGTAAAGTACACTCCCGAATGTCTCCACACAAACACATCTCACAATTCCCTAAATCTGCCAGCAATGCAAAACTCAGGAACCTGCCTGTCTGTTACATTACATTACATGTTACTTGTTACACCTGTTGTGCTAAGAAAACCTTGAAATATTGATTTGTTGAGTGGACTGTGCTTCATTATCCCTGCAGCCAGTCAGGGCCTACACGATAAGTAACACTCAGCACATGCTTTACCAATGGTTTTGTGAATTGCAAATCCAAAAATGCCAATGTGCAGCTCATGCTGTCAATAACAGTCAGTACTTTATCCTGGACCAGTGCTTCCTAACCATTAAAGCATTACTGACTCGAGAGCTTGTGACACAAATGTGGTCCCATAAGAAATTAGATACAGCCCAATTCTGATGCATCAAATTAAGATTTTATAATGTTTTTGTCATCTTTGCTTTTCTCTGGTAAAATACTGTCGTGTTACCCTTTCATGCGTCTAAAGATTCATATAAAGCAAAGGAAATGGTTTACCACTGTGCGATTATGGGTGCCTATCCTTTGAAAACAGTCTATACGTGCCTTTATATACTTTATATGCTACCATTATTTGTATGTGATGTGTTTGAGAATTACACATTTGTCAGTCAAGTTACCTGCACAACCCTTTGGCAAGTCATCATATGGGATCTTCTATCATCCTTCATCTCTATTTTGGTCATAAGATTTTTCATTCAACACATGAAACATGACTGAGACAATGTGTGGGATTCTACTTGCAGGAAGAGTTTGAGTTCTCTGTAGACCAATGATCATACTTGGATGCCCACCAAAGTTGTGCTATTTGTATTCAGCTTTCAAAAGGGCTATTATCTTCCCTCATCCTCTTAAATGGCAGCACTAACCCTGAGGAGATTAATATCTGTGTGTGTGCACACAGACTGCTATTTAATGTCAGCGACACAACAGAGTTTCCTCTCTTCTTCGTAGAGTGTATCAAGATTCAAGGCAGTCAATTTGGTGCTAACTTAGATTGATCGTTATCGTGGCAGTAGGCGTTGTTCAGATGGTGTTGAAATGGTCTGTGTCCGTCATATTTATTTAAAAACAATGTGCTGTTTTGGACAATTATCAAAACTTGTTCAAACTGTTCAAGTAGTCTGTTGGCACTCGCGGTAGTAAAATAGTCAACTGTGTTAAAACTTTCAGCTTGTTTGGTGTGATTAATTTTCCATGCTCTCTGCTAATTTATTTCACTTGCATTGTCTGTGTTGAATGACACAAATGCTGTATTCAGCTAATTAGTCAAAACACTTATACTCAATATTGAGGGTTAAACCGTGCAGTGTGATCCAATATCCAAAAATTTAATAAAATCAAATGTATGGATATCTGGATTGTGCCTGATTATTTTCTGCAGTGCTGCAGCTGATGATTGTGTTATCATTGTTTTTGACTAATTGCCTGAATGTTTTCAGTTTTACCTTATTTTGCTGTTATGTTGTTTAACTACCAGGGTTATTGATGCTTCTCTGCATGCTTAAAGCAAATGCTGAAATACTTTGATGTAGAGTTTTTGGAAAACCACCCAATAACCTGCTAATGTATTCCTAATGTTTCAGAAAGACACATCTAAATAAATAAGAGCAGAGTTTATATGTTGTTATTAAAAAGGGACGTTTCTCTCATTACATGTGAGTTTGTTTGTGGTGTGAGCCACATATATAAGTTATAGGATAAATAAGTTTACAGTTTAATAATGTGGTCACACCACGAGCATACATAAAAACGAAAAAACGAAAAGTATTGACCAACCGCTTCTGTTGCAATTCCTGACACAGAAAAGACCTCAGTAGATCTCTATATGAACAACAGTCTAAGAAATATGAGATCTGATTTATTAAAAGGCCACTTTTCAATCTTTTGTGCCCTGGAATGAGCCCTGCTCTCTGGCTACAACCACGCCCACAATGACAAAAACATTTGCTTACATTAGTCCCAAACTTGGAGGCAGGGCCGGTTCCAATTTGATGCCCTAGGCGAGATTTCAATCTGGTGCACTTTGAGCACACAATTACTAAAGACTAGATCTAGGAGGTACAACTTTAAACACCCATATGAAAAATATCGGTTTGCATTTTATTAATCAAATAATATGTGAACATAACCAATAACCTACCATAGCCAATAACAAATAAATGTAACTTAGGCCTATTTTATTTTTGTTGTTCATTCATATCTTATTTTACCTAGTTAACATTCATGCATATTTTTTATCTCTCCAGTTTTAAACAATGTTTTTGGTTTACTGTCCTATAGTATACATTGAAATGATTTAAAACCTGTTTATCCCAATAATTATAAAGGAGTGCCTTGGAAATATTTGTTTACATAAATTGTGATCAAAACGTTTGAGACCCACTGAGATAACTTAGACTAAAGTTAACTATCTAAACACTGAGAGTCCTTTGCCTCTCTGAGCCTCTCAGCCTTCACCCTTGTTGTAGAAATATCTTCTTCTTAGAGCAGCTAGCACCAGATGCTAATAACAACAGCGCCGCCGCCGGTAACGGTGCACCCTCTCTCTCTCTCTCCCTCTCTACCTCGCTCGCTCCCATGCTCACTCGCACTTTGGCTGTGAGCTGCGGGCGCCTGCTAAGCCAACATCCCCCACTTTCATCCCTTACAGCGCCCATCGTACAGGGCAAATGAAACGTGTAACCGGGGTGAAAAAGGTGTTACATTTACTTAATTATGAATGTTGTTACATCAAGGCTGAAAATTAAGATGAGCACCAACGGTCAAAAATGTTTTTTCCCTCCCAGAGCTACCAGCGCAGCGCCCCCCCCAGATCTGGCGCCCTAGGCGACCAAAAACCGGCCCTGCTTAGAGGCATGGTTGGGTGACAGAGGAAGCACGTTTCTGTAGCCTGAGTGGAAGACTCAACATGTAGCAAAATGTCACACTTTAAAGCTCGGCCAATCAATATGCTTTACATTAACAGTGAATCATATAACTATGTGATGCAATGGGGGTCGCTCACAGCTTGCACGAACCCACAGAGAATAATCAGCCAGCTGTAAGCAGCTTTTTATCCTCTTTTAGCTCTTTCTGACATTACTGTCCTTATACCGTTTGTGGTGTCAATGAACCAGAGACAAAATGCCCAACAAACACAACACAAAAGATAATAAAGGTACATTTAAGCATACTTTTTCTTAAATCCGATCAGACTACAAGGCTCAATGTTTTGGTTCATACAACTTTGAATAAAGTGTGACTGCTCTCAGTCAGGCTGTTAAGTCAGAACAACAGAAGCTTTACCATGCACCCATTAGTTTTAGTATGGGCTAGTGATTTATGGCTATTAAGGTGTAAGGGATTTCATGTGAACATATTGGTCTGTGGCATATATGAAGTACTGCTCTGGCAATACTGGTTTCTTTCTGGTGTGCCATTAAGCAAATTTGACTTTGAATTTGAATTGGAGAGAGTATGGCCTGTGGCAGCGGGGGACTGCTCTAACTCGCTAGTCTGCGTAGTAACAGAGAGAGAGAGAGAGAGAGAGAGAGAGAGAGAGAGAGAGGCCTGCTTTAACCTTTCAGCTGAGTCTATCCATCTCCCTCTCTTCATCTCTTTCTTGTAGTACAACAAGCATCAGATATGTAGCGTGCATCATATTGTTGAGACAGTTTGTTATGGATGAAATGAGAAGAGAGAAGAATGGGGAGAGTTCGCTAACAGCAAAGTGTGTGAGCCTCAGTGGTCTGGAAGTAAATTTGTTTTGCTTCTGTCTCACGCAAACACACACAAAACACAAAAACTGCCACAGTAAAAACAGTAAAGACATATTTGCCAACGTTATATTCTGCAACTGGCCAACAGGCTTAATGTGTTCAGTGAGTGTTTCTGTGTGTGGTTCAGGGATCTGATTTCAACCACGCAAAGCAGGTTAAGATACACTCTGTCTCACACCTGACTACAGACACACACGGAAACACACACATCATTTCAGATGTTTTCTAAATCCAATATGTGTGATGATTTATGGGTGTTTGTGTCTTTCTCACGTGTAGTCTGTCTCCATCTGTCTTTCCCTCCATCTTTGCATATCTCTGTCCATTATCCTCCTCCTCCACTCCATCCATACCTCTTCCCTCACTGGCCTACTTTCCCCATCATCATCAACATGGAGAGACTTCTGCCTCTTGACAGCATATTTAATGTTTAATGCACTTTGATTTCCACCCAGACACTTACAAGCCAGAGAGGAGAGAAAAGGAGAGGAGAGAAAAGGAGAGGAGAGGAGAGGAGGAGAGAGGAAAGGAGCACATTTGATAAGAGAGAAAAGGGGGAAATACAGTGAAAATAAAGGAAGCCCCTGGTAGATTAAAGCCTCTGATGTTCAAATAAAGTAAAAAATTAAATTCTGAAATGGTATAGAAAATATCAAGAAAGATTTCAGAATATTTAAGAATATTAAAGTGCAACACCATGTTCACTTTAAACATAATATTAGAACAAAACAACAGCCGTGCTAGCAACTCTGTGAGGCTGCCGTGCCTTGAGCTTAATGCTAAGTTAGAATGCTAAAAAGCAGCTGTTTAACAGATTATGTTTACCATTTTTTACAATACGGGCTGTCACAAAATCAAGGTCCTAAATACATCCATACCACAGACACAGCCACACAGCCATGGTGTAAGAAGGAATGAAATATTTGTAATGCAACACTTTTGTCTTACCAATAGTGGGCCTAAAACATAATGCTTAAAAACATTCTGTGCAACATCAAGGACAATATGCTCATTAGATTTTCAGATATTATGTGTGTATATTTTCACCTGAATGTGAGGTTTAAGGAAAATGTTGTACAAGCCCTCAGGAACATCCTTTCTCTATGTTGCAATTTAGACATAGTCGCCATCTTCAAAACTGCAGGGTCATGTGATGGGCAAATTGAAGCTTTCACAATTAGAACCCTTATATATCTACAAGAGAGCATTCATTCATGTGGGCCGTCAGCCAATCAGTTCTAACAAAGAATCACTGATGTGTGTTTGCACTGGGTGAGCAGCTTTAGCTAAAATGAACAGGCTACTTCATCTAATGTTTAATGGATTCATGGAAGTATACAGAGGAAAGGGTTCATCCTCTGGTGAGAATGAAGGTGAATAAATAATTGCAATAGTTTTGATCATGTTATGTTAAAGGAGAACATTTTAGTTGAAATTCCAACATTTACATTTCCACCACAGAGTGAGAATAGTTGGTCAGTAAAGAGGGTGAATGCAGCAGTGCTGTGATTTAAGTTATATATTTTTGGATTATTATTATATTTTGATCAAGAAGAATAGAGTTGAGGCAACCTCTTCTTGAATCTGTCTTTCATTCCCCTGTTTTATAAATATTTTTGTTGTGAATCAGATACACATAAATGGCCAAATATCACTGCATAAACATGTAGGCATTACAGGTGGGGAGGTTAGGAGACATAGATGTGATGGTATGCAAACTGATACTGTAACACACTTAGTCTGTAACATTTAGCAGCTCTGCTTGACGTAGACACACTGTTTATTTAATTGAGCTCATCAGAGTCTCTTCATCAGGGAGAGTAAAATATGTTACTACACATTTTCTGTTCTCATGGCCCAAATGCATCTACACTCATTTTGGTGATTCCACTGTAACACTGCAAACAGTAAAACACACACAAACACACACCATCACAGACAAAGCTGCTTTTCCACAGTATCAGGTGTCACACAAACATAAATACACTTGCACATAAGAAATACACATAGAAGCACCCGGTGAACTCTGCAAGCCTTTTCTTTCTGTCTCTCATGTTATCATTTGAAATTCTGCTTTAAGTGCCCCTGTCGCTGTTGCTGTTGCAGTCTGCAATAAAACATGCATGCAGAACCTCTTGGTCTGCACATCACAGCTCTCGGCGCCGGCCGGCTGGCATTCTCACTTTCTGGAGGCGAGTCTTTGTCGGTGCATGCTGGCCTCTGGCTTTTTTAAATGTTTTTTATGTTTTGCTATAGCTGAGCAGATGTGCCAAAAAAAATCGACCCCTAACTGGTTCTTTGGCTCTCTTCTTCAAGTAGAAGCAAAATAGGAATTATTCATATCTATTCATCTTTAATCATAATTCCTGTTATTCTTCATTCTGACTAATTACTGATACTTTGAATGTCAAAGTTTCTAAACTAAAAATACTTTATCATTGTTTTACTAATGCAAAATGCCACGGGGTTAAAGTTGTGAAATGATTGATTAAGTAAAGGTCGAAAACAAACTTCAGTGTTGGGGTTAAAAAAAGATCATTTACTTTGGTAAAGGGACTATCAGGGCTAAAAATAACACTCCATTGATTAAACAAGGTATTATTCTAAAATGAGTTAATGCTGATTACAAATAAGCCATATATACCACTGACATACATACATCAAATAGGCAGTGAAAACCCTGTTGCTATACAATTCAATTTCATGGTAGAAGCACTGCTCAGCATATTGCTCCTTTGTGTGTGTGTGTGTGTGTGTGTGTGTGTGTGTGTGTGTGTATCCAATATGTCCTACCATGCATAAATGCCACTTGATGTGTGTGTGTGTGTGTGTGTGTGTGTGTGTGTGTGTGTGTGTGTGTGTGTGTGTGTGTGTGTGTGTGTGTGTGTGTGTCTGTGTGTGTCTGTGTGTGTGTGAGTGTGTGTGCACATTTGTGTGTCAGCCTCCTGTGACATGCTAAACTGAACTGTCCTGAACTGCTGTCATCTGTGTCTGGAGACCCCATCATCGCCACCATCTCCCCCAAAAACCTTTGACAGATGGCCCTGGACCAAACAAATGCACATACTCAGCAATCTCTCTGGGTCAGTGTGGGTGTGTGTGTGTGTGTGCGTGTGTGTGTGTGTGTGTGTGTGTGTGTGTGTGTGTGTGTGTGTGTGTGTGTGTGTGTGGGTGTGTGTGTGTGTGTGTGTGTGTGTGTGTGTGTGTATGTATGGTAGTGCATGCGTAACTTTTTTCCGCACTGGTTGTTTGCAGCACGTCTCAGTGGAAATGAGCAATGATATTGTAGTGCTGTTTAGGTGCTTTCATAAACGTTTGGTGATCAGCAATGTAGATATGATGACAAAGTGTGTCAAGACAAATAAGAGAAATTTGAAAATGACATCACTGGTAATGGAGCTTTCAAAACTGGGCTTTGTGATTTCCACATTTGAATAAGATATCTAGTTTGATATGCCTCTATCGATAATATAATATACCTAAAAGAAATGTTAAATGTAAAACTCTAAATACATAGGAATTACTATCCTATTGCAATGGACAATACAAATACTTCATTTTCCAGAGTTTCTAAATTGAAACCAAAGTAAATGCTTTATTTTGATGTGACTAAAGCATACAGCTGTTTAACACAGTAACAGTTTGTTGCAGGTTGAGTTTAATCCCAAAATGCAGCAGGGAGATGATAACTTCTTCTAAAAAGGGCATCACGTTTGATGAGTTTTTTTTAACAGTATTTTGGTTGCAGTAGACAGATACTCACACTTCCTTCTCTATATTTCTCGCTCACTCAGTGGTTTCCTCTCAGCATCACAAGAGAGTCCCACGCAGACGCTCTCACAGATGGACATTTTTGTACTTCGCAGGGGTGCTGTTGGCAAAGAGCAGTCATGTTAAAACGGGCGGAGATAAAAAGAGAGACTGAAGAAAACAACGGTGTGTGGGAAAAGGGAGTGAATGATGAGGGAGCACAAAAGAACATAAGACGCTCTAATATTACAAAGATTTGATGAGGAGAATTTTAAAGACATCTTTAACCACTCCTTGAACTTAAGCCTGATTATCTCTGTCTATTTCTACCAGATTAGTTAAATTCACATATACTTGACCCTGCAGATTGGGAGACATGGCTCTGCAGGCCTAGATAAAACTACCCTATAGCAGGACTGACCAGGGCTGTCAGTGGTTGCCGCTTGGTATTAGCAGATGACAAAAATAGGATGGGAAGCCAATTATATCAATAGTGCTGTGACCATGTGCTTGAGCAGGATTCAGAATATGGACAGCAGAGATTATGAGTATCAACTGGGGATTTGGGGGCGAGGCATGGATGGTTGAGATGATTTTCAACGGAAGAGCTTCTAAATGGACTTAGCAAACTAAACTCAGCGTTCAGTAAGATTGAAACAGATGGAGTTAGAATACAAGCTTAGGAGAGGGTGTCTACCGCTTGTTTTAAGGGCCTGAGCTGCTCTTAAGCAGTTCCTTAGAAACAGATTGTCTTCGTAAGAACCTTAAAGAAAAGCCAACCTAATTGGACTACTAGCACAAAGTCAACATGCTCACCATACCGAGCTGGCACGTCTGTGTGTAGAGATGCTGCAGTGCCGTTTTAGCAACACTTATGTGTGTGAACATGCATTGTAGATTAAACATAATCTTTAACACGCTTCTTTCCAAATTAGCAACAAATCTGTGCTCGTTAAAGAAAGTTGCGATTGGTTGAATTCCACGGCTGATACAGTGTATTAAGGCGAGGTAAATTAATCCAATTTCACAGCGGGCTGGTGAGAGGTGAGGACAGCCAAGCCAAGGCCGCACTAATTAGCCATATATCTGTCACTATCAATGTATCAGGAAACCTACCAAAGCCAACCATTTTCTTCTGCATCACACACAAACACATGCATATATGAACACACACACCCAGGCAGTCCTCACAATTATAACCGTCATTTCCTCCACAAAAGGCACTCCCTTTTTTTAGGAACCTTTGATATCAGGATTTCTATTCCTGAGCCCGACAAAGAGCCACTCAGTGAGGAGTGACACTGTGAGCGTTATAGTGCGAGTATGTGTAGGCTTTGCATGCGAGTTGTGCTGTGTCCGGTTTGATGAGTGCGCTAATGTACCTCAGGTTGACAGGCCAGAGATGCGTTAGCTCAACGCTGCAGGCAACCACAGCTGTTACAGAGGAGAAGAGAGGAGAGGAGGGGAGAGGAGAGGAGGGGAGAGGAGAAGAGGGGAGAGGAGAGGATGGGAGGGCATGATAAACTGTAAGAAATTGTTGAGCTGTGCAATAACAAGACGAAGAGCCCACATACTTGTTAGCAGCTCTTTGAGGTTGTACTTTATTTGTATTAGGAGGAATGTAAAAATCATCCCAAGGTCTGGAACACCACTACCATCGATTCCTTTTCCGATGTGGATGAGTGTGAATGTTTTATTTGCAGTATGTAATCCAGTAACAAAGGCGAAAAGACAACGATATAAAACAAAAATAGAGCAAAGTGTGTAAGAGCTACTGATAAAAATAAAATCTTATGCTAGACAGTGTTGCAGTATATACTACAGGAAGCTTACGTCTTTGGTAAGGAGGTGAAAAAAGGGTGTTGACGCGATATGATACAGCACTGGTACTCTCAACACCTGTAAAATAATTACAGTATCCTGATTCCTGACAGATTCTGCTCCCATTCTATGGGCTCGTAATTATCACCACACAGTCGAATAATTACAGTAGCAGGAAATTACAATTAACCAATTGTGTGACTTACTGAGGACTCCCCCACATTATTGTGTGTGTGTGTGTGTGTGTGTGTGTGTGTGTGTGTGTGTGTGTGTGCATGCGTGCGTGCGTGCGTGCGTGCGTGCGTGCGTGTGTGCGTGCGTGTGTTACCCAGCAGATTACTCCACTGAGGCCAAGTCCCTACAGATGACATGTGATAGCAGATTAATAGCCTAACATATTAAAGTCACAATCCCTATTATTTCCCCTTGTATCAGTGTTTAATCAGTTCATATCTCACAGCTGAGGACTTCTTCAACACTCGGCGCTCCTCTGCGTCACCTCCAGCATAATCTAAAATTAATCACAGCAACTTGGCATATGGTTTGTTATTTATGTACGGTTGTTTTCGGGTAAGGGTGTTATGTAACTAAATGGGCTTTAAAACCCAAGGCAAATGTATTTGAGTAGCACCTTTCCTACACAATTTGTAAGACCAGAAACATTCGCGTTGTAATAAAGAGCCTGTTTGCCATATTAAAAAATATGAAAATGAAGAGCTTCACATACAATGAATGACAGATTTAAACTAAGTGCCTGTGTCCGGGCAAACCAGACCTTTAATCCATGCGTGTTAAAGTGAAGCGGAGCCATATGGTTCTGCAGTGGATCAGAAGCACTGATCCTGAGGATGATACGGCCCCAGCTGAACCTTTGTGCAGTGCATTTACACCATCTGATGTTTATCGTTGCAGCATGGTCACAGCCCTGATAGCACTGATCACACAAGCGCATCGCTCATTATCAGATTTGGTAAACGGCTTAAGCATATTAATGTGGCTATGGCATTTCATTGCCCGCACTGTGCACAATTCTGAGGGAAAATAAACATTGAATGAATCAAAAAACTAAGACTAAAAGGTAGGGTTAGTTTTCTCTTTTCCTATGGTGTCTCACAAGGTGAGGTCTCTCACATATAGGATGTCAGATGCGTTCTTCTCTGCACACAGCTGTACAAAAGATACAAATACACTGCTGTGCACGCACATACACAAAAAAACACCCGACTCGCATACTCTTACAAAAACACAGAGATGCAGAAATCCATGACCAACACTTGGATGTCCCACAGAAACTGGCTCTCCTCTCATCCCTGGGATAAAAGGGGAGATAATGCATTATACATTTCCTCCTCTCTTCAACTGCTCATTATAGTACAGTCAGAGCCTCTGCCTAAAAACAGGTTGTTTCTAATGAGACCAAGCCTGCTAGATAACCCCATCGCTTTAATCCAAGTGTAACTCAGAAGATGTTCTGGGCGTGAAGATGCCTGCTTCACCATACCGATGTCACTGTTTTTTTGTCACAATGACTAAATGCTGTTTTATTGCAGTGTTTAAATTCATTTTTATACCCCAGACTTTGCCTCTAATTTCTGATTAATATGTATGACTGCAGCGCGAACACTCATCATTTATAGAATATTGCAGTTGAGTATATACATTATGCTGTCAGGATAACTTTCTCATTTCATGGGGTGAATCCAGGTAACAGCCATTAATCCTCACTGATTTATTACAGTAAGTCTTTACCCATCTTAGAGGCAGATAAAGAGAAGTTCATTAATCAGGGAAGGATTTTTAAACTTTAGGATTATTAAAATTAACATTATGCAAAAGGTCCGCAGCTCGGTATCAGAGATATATTATTTAGTTCAAGCCGTCCTCAATACTGAGTTCACTTTTTTAAAACATGTCACGTACTTACAGCATAATTGCACATTACACTGAAATGCATTCGTTGTGCACAATTTTAATAATCAACCACTGTCTTTGTGTACTTAACCCTAACCATACAAAATACTTCTGGCTTAAAAAACAAGTGTTCTTACCCTGTGGTGGAAACTTACTTTAGTAAAAAGTAATAAGTAATAACTTTCTACCCTTTGTGTTTTCATAGGAGTTCCTCCTTTATGCAGTTAAGTAAGAGGAGTCCAGCACTTCACTTACAGACTCCACATGTTGAGAGTACACTCAGTATATGTTCTCAAAGCACACCGTGGTCATGTATAAGCAGGGCCGTGGTTTCAAAGCCTTTGAACAGATTTAGACAGTAAATACCTTGCTTTAGTCCACAGTAAACAGATAGATTGGATAGGGCTGACACTGATCTCGTTATAGTGTGTCCTTTTGTAGGAGAAGCAGGATTGAGAGCAGGATTGAGTTTAGAGCTCGTTAATAGAGTTCCGATAAAGCCTACCGTGGGAGGTTGGACATTTTTCCTTATTCTTAACTTTTCAGTCATAGCACAACATTTTATACTTGGATGTTTTTTAAAACAGTAATTACGCTTTGAAAGCAAATATGTTTGTTATACATCAGGTCTTGGAGGATGCAGAGTTCCTACAGTATTGTTTCCATGTTACAAACTATTGAGGCCTATGCAATATTTGGCACTGCAAAATGTCTACGAGTGTTTCTTGAAGTTAAAACAATGCTGATGTTGAGATTGAAAACAAGTATGAACTATCAGTTTAACTAACTGTTGTTTACAGTGTTAGGTTACTCCACCTATAGTAGACCTATAAATGGTTTTAAATCAGTCAAGTTCACTGAATCTTCAGAAACAATGAAATCTCAAATGTTTCTCCACCAAATCTACTTGAACTCTTGAGAGGTAAAAATGATTAAAGTCTCTAGATGCTAAGTCTCCTAGTATGGTATTTAGTCTGTGTTTGTATCTCCAATTCCTTAAAACCTGTCACAATCGTTCAGTAGGTTGTGGAGCTGATTATCAACGAGGCCTTCCTCTGCCACCTCTTCCCCGACTCAAACTGCTCTTTTGTCTTTTTATCAGAACTCAGAGGGGTTGCGTTGTAATTTTCAAGAAAAGACACAACCTTTTTCTAACTTTATTTCATTAACATTTGGTTTGAAAGAAATGTTGATGGCACATTCGATCTACATACATAAATATGTTTTTCACACATGATGTGCACTAACGTTTTATTATCCACTGTTTCATGTGATTTCTTATTTTCTGTTTCTCTGGACCATTGAGTTACTATCGAGCTAAATGTGCTGATAAAGATTGTTAGATATTTGGGTAAGCAACTATTTCATGAAATACATCTGCTATTCCTGTGAATATATCTCTGTAAGTATGACTGACGGATGGATAAACATATATCATAGGATCACAGCTTGCTTGGAGAACAGTTACAGCAACACATTTTAAGGACAAATGAATACATTATAGGGTTAGAGTTAGAAATCTATTTCTTCCACTAAAGGCAGATTTATAGTTGTGTGTTAAGGTGTTAAGGCGTTGCTAATAACCTGTAGACTACACCATTGCTAATATGCACCTCCTCAAAAATGTTACCACACATCTAAGGAGCTAGCCGCCTACTGCACTGCAAAGACACAACGTGTGGAGTGAAAGACTGGGTTTGTCATCTTGGGTTCTCTCCTACATCATCAGCATGCGTCATTGTGTGAGCTTAGAACTTAGACAGAGGTGACATCTCCCCACAGGTACTGATCTGTGATCACGTGATCGAAAACTCTTTGCCTGATAAAAACCTGAGCTATAATCATTGATTGACAGTTGAAAGCTGTCATTCGGTTGGCCTCCAGGATTCAGTCGTTGTTAAGTGCAAAGAAATAAAGAAGAAGAAGAAGAAGAAGAAGAAGAAGCTGTAGTGAAAGCAAAAAGAGATAAAAGTATGAAGAAGATAGAAGAGAAGGAAACTGTAACCGTTCAGTAGTGTGTGTGTGTGTGTGTGTGTGTGTGTGTGTGTGTGTGTGTGTGTGTGCGTGCGTGCGTGCGTGCGTGCGTGCGTGCGTGCGTACGTACGTGCGTGCGTGCGTGCGTGCGTGCGTGCGCGCGCGTGTGTGTGTGTGTGTGTGCGTGCGTGTGAGGGAGAGAGGGGGTAGTTTGTAAGAGAAGGGCAATAATGCCAGGGTTCTTGGAGGAGACTCACTTTTACTGTCACATCGATCAGACTACAGAATCACACACACCCCACTCCTCTCATTAGGAGTCATTGTGGAAAGTGAAGTATTGAAGTGAAGCAATGAGGCTGGCTTTAATTTAATACACAGTTTTCAGAATAGTTCCACTATTTTTGGGAGTAAGACTTATCTACTTGTATTTGGAGAAGATGAGTACCATGTCTCTGTGGCATAAATATGAAGTTAGTAGCTGTTTAGCTTAGCAAACTGGAAAATAGGGGGACAGCTAGCCCTTTTCAAAAAATCCATCTAACAATACTGGATCAACATTATCACTAATTGAGTTTGCAGCTTTAGCATGGAGCTAAAAACCCTTATGACTGGTGATACACACATATTACTGGTTAGAAAATAAACATTTATAAACTAACATATTCAAATAGAAGATAAAACAGAACTAAAAGAGTTAGAATATAAAAGTTGACCGTGATAAATAATATGTAAACTATCTGACATAAAACACTATTGACGGGATAAATTACAGCTCACACAATATATAAGTGGAATATTTTTTTACATTTAGTGTGCAAGGATGACATATTAAATGAACTATAAATGTAAAATGTACAGTGAGAAGTTATAAGTCTAGTTAACAAAAGAGAAACTATGGAGCAGTGAGTTCTCCGCCAGTCAGAGGTGAGTTGTTATATATACTGTAGGATTTAATGGTTCACAAAAAACATTGGTTTGCCTTTTTGAGTCTTTAAATTGAACTGAATTGTTTTCAGATTGATGGCGGGGGGGTTTTGTTACCCTTTGGATGGAGCTCAGTTAACTTGCTGCTTGCTCCAGCTTCATATGAAAAAATGTGAAAGCAGTATCAATCTTCTCATCTAACTTCCAGCAATAAAGCAAATATGGGTAATAGACCCAGTAGAACATTCAGAAATAACAGCATCAAATGTATCAGATTTACAAAGTGACACAGGCTTATCCAAACAACTGCAGCGGTATTAGTGTTATTTATAATGCAATGACAATATGGGAACAGCATATATTATGGTTGTTGTCTTTGTTCTATATCAGCTCCTGGGAGGAGATTTAAAAAGGGGGCAGGGTATATGTGGAATAAAAGAGGCTGGAATTTTGCACATAATATATTTAAAAAACCTAACTCTGCATACACAATAATTGTATAGGTACTGAAACCCAACCAACCACACACACACACGCACGCACGCACGCACGCACGCACGCACGCACGCACGCACGCACGCACGCACGCACGCACGCACGCACGCACGCACACACGCACGCACGCACACACACACACACACACACACACACACACACACACACACACACACACACACACACACACACACACACACACACACACACACAGGGCTACAGGGTGTGCCCAGCATCAGCACTCTCTGTGCCTGCTCTCTTCCTCCTGGTGCGCTTATTGGTGCATGCTCAATCGGGCCATCCAATCACATCAGGCAGAGCGAGTCTGTGCATAGACTAGCAAATAATCTGCAGTTTTACAATAACACCACCACCATGTCTGTTTCTTTAACGTTCGTATCTCACTCCGTTACCTTACAAAAAGTGATGGATGGTGAATGTAAGTTACCCCCCGGCTTATAGTTCTTACAGATACTTACATCCTTGAACCTTTCCATTTGTATACTACACTGCATATATCCTACCTACATGTCCTATATTTGAAGTATACATTATGCTATGTATGTGGCTTTGAAAAATGAATCTGTAAAAACTGTTGTTGTTTTCCTGAGCTTGTCATTTAGTAGAGTAGAGGCTTATAAAGCTGTAGTGAATTATTAAGCAGGGTGAATTATGGGGCTGTAGCGAGTGAAAGAGAGAGGGAGACAGTAAGAGAGAGAGAGATAGAGAGAGAGAGAGAGAGAGAGAGAGAGAGAGAGAGAGAGAGAGAGGGAGGTCTGGACAAAAATAGGTCAACCTAGCAGTGGCAACCCAGGGAAGTAGAAATGATTCTCTCTCTCTCTCTGAGGAGGAGCTTTGTGTGTGTGTGTGTGTGTGTGTGTGTGTGTGTGTGTGTGTGTGTGTGTGTGTGTGTGTGTGTGTGTGTGTGTGTGTGTGTGTGTGTGTGTGTGTGTGTGTGTGTGTGTGTGTGTGTGTCAGCAGCTCATGGGGTAATGCTAATTCACATCCTACAACAGAGCAATTTAAGAGGAAAGGTTCCCCTGTAAGCCATGAAGGACGGCTAAATGTCAACACACAACTAGATCTTGTACGAAAAACGAGAATACTACGGGCACAAATCATTTGAGGTGTGACACAATCAGCAATGTTTTAATGTTTTTCCATACCCAGTGGTAGAAAGCAACCAAGTTCATGTAATTTACTTCAGAAGAAATTGAATTGTACTTAAAATGTATACTTTTTATAAATGGATACTTATCCCTTTTTTTGTATAACACCTGTCCAACACAGATGTACATTCATTTATTTTATACATATTATATTTTATCACTTTATTTTATCTTCAGCTCTAATGTGTGATTTATTTAAAAACTTTATTTAGAGAAGCATTCTTGGAGAGAGAACTAAGAATTGCATGGCCAACAACTGCTAGACTGTAACTGTTGCTCATATGTATGACAATCAAAACCAGGAAACTTGATAGCTACTGTAGTTACAAGCTACTTTCATAAGATTTAACACAAGACAAAATAAAGGGTGTGCTATAAAATAATATATACTTGTTGATACATTTTTCAGCATAACATTATTTAATTTCACTCTTTGTGAGGTCTGTGTAGGATGTATTGACATTGAACACATCAAAAAGGCAGGATGTGAAGAACAGAAAAAAGATGTTTTTTAACATGACTCACACTATGCCACCAGGATGTTTTATAGTTACACTTTTGGGTTGTTTTAAACTTTTCAAAAAGTTGTCAAAACATTTCAGTTGTATACAATAAAATATAATTGGATGCAGATTCTTAAGGATGTCACATAACTGGAGCTAAGGGGCTTGAATCCGCCCCTGGTCGTAAGTACACAACAGTATCTGGCCATACTTTAAGGTGTTTAGTTTGTTGTAGAAAGATTCAGTTGAGAAGATCAGTAATATCTATGGAAACGTAAGGGGGTTATAATGACATGAGAAAAAAATGGTGTAATTGTTTTAAATAGTAACAAAAAGTTACAATTTTGTTTGTAAGAGAAACAAAACATGTTAAGGTGGGTGGGGTCGTGCTGGGGAGACTTATCATGTATCATCCATTTCCCAGTACATCAAAATAGTTACATTTCTCTAAAATAACCTACATTCATTCTATTATTTTTTTCAAATCCAGTCAGACTGCTCAGTTCAAGTCTCTATTTTACCGTCTACATATAATCTGCTGGCTCCTATAGCTGCTGGAAACATCATAATCCTGCTTGTGCTATACTGCAGCGCAGACATACGCAGTTCAACAAGAGTTCAGGAGAAGACAGGAATGGGGGGGCCTTTTTTGTTTGGTACTGTGATTTTACTCTGTTGTTAATTTTGTATCATTAGAGCAAATTTTGGCTGAGTCCCTCCTGCAGGGAGCACATCTACCAGTTGATACCAAACTGTTTTTTTCGGTAACCCCGCCCTATTTGAGGCCGAGTGTATAGAGTGACAAATGATGTGTATGTGTGTTCATGTGTGCTTATATGAGTACATCTTTGTGTTGCTGCGGCTCTGTGTGTGTGTATGTAACTATGTGAATTAAACACATTTTCTTATCTGTTTTCTGTGTATTTCTGTGTGTGAAGGGGTGAAGAGGTTTACAATATGTGTGTGTATGTCTGCAGAAGTGAGAGAGAAAGAGAGAGAGAGAGGGAGATAGGAGAAGCATGACCTACATTTGGCAAAGCTCATCGTATGAGCATGAAACTGCCTAACATCACCCCAGAGCTCCGCAGCACACAGCCCTGCGATTGGCTGCTCTCAGCTCCAGCCTGACAACAGCACTGGCATCACCCAGGGGGAGGGGGAGGGAAGAGAGAGAGAGAGAGAGGGGAGAGAGGAAGACATGGGGAGGCGGCACATACACTAAATCCAGAAGAAGAAAAGATGCAAATAGATGATTGGATGAAGGGAGAAAATAGATGGAGAGTGAATCAAAGGATCCAATTAGAGACAGTATTGCTCATGGAGGTGTGTGAGTGTGTGTGTGCACGTGAGTATCTCACATTTAGGGGACAACAATATTTTACACGGTCACATAATGTTTGTCCCTCCAACTGTTTAGGGACAAAATGCTGGTTAAGATTTGTTTTTAGATGTTTATGGGGATGGCAATGTCGACGGTTTGTCAGTTCACCCCTTTCGTCCACAATGAAAGCTTTGCCATGAAATGTTTTACAGACATTAATGCTCTCCAGAGGAGGAATCTTAATGACTTTGGCGATTCTGTGAATGTTCCACTAGTGCTTCCATGCAGTTCAAATGTGTGGTTTTGATTGAATTGTTTCAACAACCAATGCTCCTGAGCTTTCACTCTGCAAAAACAATTCTCCACCAATCAGGTTGTGCAGAATAGGTTAAGTTGTGCCTATATAGAATATTATAAAAAAACAACAGCATGGAGGCTCAACACTTCAAATTGCAAACTCAATTACTAATAATTTCTACCCTGACAAAGGCAGTGCAAATCAGTAGGGCTCAAACATAAGGATTGCCCAGCCTGGGTCAAGTAAGATGCCAAATCGGATAGTGCATTACATCTAGCAACTCACTTGGTGCCAATCATTATCTGACAATAACCAATAAAAGTGTGCGATCAGTCGCTGCACCTCTATAAGGCCACATTGCTAACAACAAATCTGTGTTGAAATCGACAGATTAAAACCTAGTAAGTGCTTTATCACTTCTTCCTAATTTCAGTTGAACATTGCACATGCACAGTACCAGGCAATGATAACAACTAATAAAAACATTGAAAAAGACCATTTGTATCAATGCAAGTAAAAATGTATGTTGCCAAGTAAATATCTAACCAATATGCTTAACCAGGCAAATAAAAATAAAAATATTTTAACCCTAAACAGAGGCACTCTTGCTAGGGATGTCCCGATCAACCTTTTTTTGCTCCCGATCCGATTCCGATCATTTGATTTTGACAATTTGCCGATACCAATTTTCCCGATCCGATCTTTATGCAAAGCATTAAGAGAAAAAAAAAGAAAAAAAGCATTCAAGTTCTCCCTTAGGGTTATTTTTTTATTTAAATTGGATATTCTATCCAACATGGATATAGCTTCTTTTTTTCACAGCAGCATTGCATCAGTTCAGTTGTGCAGCATTGGATCAAAACAAAATAAAGCTTATCAGTACTCGTTGATTACTGCTACAATTAGACACTGCGCCCTGCCCACTCTGTTGCCAGATTTGAGAGAAATAAGCAACCAGGTCTATGAAAACAAGCCCCAAAGAAGCAACACATACATGATGTTGTGTAATTTGAAACCAAAACTAAGGCCTCAGGATGACTTTAAGACTTGAACATGGTCATTTTTGTTTTGTAACATTGAATACAAAAGAAAAAAAAAGTATTTAAAAAAAGAAAAAAAAATCCCGATCCCCGATTTTTTCTCCCGAATCCGATCTTTTGAAAATCACGTGATAGGCTCTGATCCCCGATCACGTGATCGGATCGGGACATCTCTAACTCTTGCAAAAGAAAAGCCTTAGACATGTGACATTCACAGCCAAGCATTTTGCATTCCCTTGTATATTCATCACACCCCTGGTGGGTAAATGACTTTATTCTTTAAGATAAGGTTTAAGTGTATTATATGCCAACGGCTTGAGGTATGCAGGTGGTGATAAATCTTTTATGGAATATATGCAAGTCAGTGTAATGTAGTCCTAAGTGACAAAAAAAAGTTTCTGTTTGCGTGCACATCCTAAATGTTTGTGTGTGGATGCTGAGTTTAGTGTCTTTGGTCATGTGAGTTGTCACAATAGAGTGGGGATTTGCAGCACGGCATCTCCAGAGCTGACAAACGCACCCACCCACACACACACACATACACACACACACACACACACACACACACACACACACACACACACACACACACACACACACACACACACACACACACACACACACACACACACACACACACACACACACACACACACACACACACACGCACACACACACACACACACACAAACACACAAACACACACTTCCTCTTCTGCCTCTGTGTAACACTGTCTCTCTTTCTCTCTCTCTCTTTCCCTGAGATCCCCAGGCACAAGGCATTATGGGAATCACTCTGGCATGGCTCTCGCTCTTCACAGCTTTAATCTTTAAGTTGTTTCCATAGAAACGACTTCGTTCACTCAGTTGATAACTGCTTGATGGTTTTTTAAAGCTATAGAAAAGTGTCCTCACCCAACATAAACCTCCTCCTCCATAGCTCAACAACAGAGCAACGTATGTTTCACTGTAGCCTCATTGATCCATTTATTATAGGAACTGAAGCGTCAGTATTGATGATAACAGGCACGCATTAACAACATAATTGGAGGGAGAATTATTTAGTGATTTCTACAAATTATATAATTGTGTAACCACAGTTATAAAATGGTGGTTTTGCAGTTAAGGTGGTATATTTTAGGGAAAGAAAAAACTTGTAAGATGAAAGTCACAGCTCAAGTGCTATAAGAGACAAGCCTGAACATGCTGCATAGCTTCAGTTGTTTCACTAGCAGAAGACCGCCTCCTGTCGTCAGATACGGTGTTGGTGTTTCCTAAGTTGCCTCAGAAGCCTTTTCTATCCCTTTCCATTCCTACCACACCCACACACACACACGCACACACACGGACGGACACACACACACGGACACACACACACACTAGGACCAGCGGTAGGAGTCTTCCTCAACACACGCACAGCAGGAGATCGCCATCTCCCAGCATATGTGCCGGTTTCCATGGAGACACGCAGTTAAAAATAATATGGGCGATGGCTTGTCTCGTGCGATTCCACCAACATGGCTGAAGTATTAACTAAACACACACACACACACACACACACACACGAGCCCAGAATAATGCTGGCTGAAGTCTGTTTGACAGGCACACGCACACACAGAACAATATGAAATCACACACACTTTTCTATCGCCATGTTGGCATGATGGTGACGTGTCTTCCTGCCCTCTCACTGCTGGTCTATACAGAGATGATATCAGATGTTAAGATGTGAGTTGAAAAGAAGACGCCTCTTGT
The DNA here is from genome assembly GCF_949606895.1 of Notothenia rossii. NCBI lineage: Eukaryota > Metazoa > Chordata > Actinopteri > Perciformes > Nototheniidae > Notothenia > Notothenia rossii. Next base: position 24,922,004 of record NC_136904.1, read on the forward strand.
GAACTAAACCTGAATATACCACCTTACGTTGAGCCATGATGTAGTTAGTGGAGAACTACTCTTTGTTCTTTATGGGCTTTTAATATATAACTTGCAAAATCAAATACCGAAGATCTGTTATGCCGGGTTCAGAACATTTCGGTCAGTTAAAATGGTCACCATCTTGTTGTGACTTGACCTGGAGGCATGAACATCTCTATGTAGGCCCCTGACCAATCAGAGCTTGGCATCATTCCTTTTCTGCAAGAAATTCCAACACGCCAGTCATGACATAGGCTTCTATTACACTACACAGGATCAAACATAACATAATAAATGTATTATGGTGATCTAAAAAGAAAACTGTGATTTAGGGTAGTGTTCTTTCATCAAACTCAAAAAAGAAGCAGAATCTAAAGACAGCAGTCCAACATTGGGAGCTGCCATGTAAACCCAGAGTGGACTTTTTTTAACAAAACAAGTTACTGTAAACGTGTGACCTGAATAAGTTTAGTGGTCAGGGTTATTCACAACAAATCCATGTGAATTAACTTATGCAAGCAAACAAATGTACAGCGTTTCACTTATCGGGCATATTTGATCCGAACCTAAAGACCCGTCTGGTACCTCTGTTTGTCGCTTTGCGTGTATTTTGTATTTAAATCTAAAATCATTCTAATTTGTCTGCATGTTTCCAAACCAACATGCTAACAAAATAATTATTTTCGACCAAATAGAATGGAACGTTACATACAGTCTATTGTTCTCTACATATACCCCCCAGATTACTGCCTCTTTAGGAACAATGCTGCAATACAGAAGCCTCACAACGAGAGGAGGTCCTACAGCAACATGAGATGATAAAACATTCATCTCCTGCTGCTTCTTTTCTCCATTGACAGAAACTAAGTTGACTTGTTCTGTTAATGATTGTGGTCCTTACATTGAATTATATAGGTTTTAAACTCCTCCCTTCCAAACAGCTACAAAATGCTGCCTGAATTTCCAAGTGTATATTATTATTATTTAGCACTACCACTGATACTTTTAAAGTCTAAAAGGAATAGAACATACAAATACTTTGTCATCAATACACGTAACATTTACTTCCCCCCTTTTCATTTGGCTTATTTTTCTTATTTTATTTTTTTATATTTAGCCCTTAAACATTGTTCCTACAGTATGCACATGTTTGTTGTTTTTTATTTAAATCAGCCTTTCTTTAAGTCTTAAAGGTCACCTATTATGCAAAATGCATTTTTTCATGTCTTTTATACATAAACATGTGTCCTCTCTGTCTTAAGAGATTCTGAAAGTTTCATGAAAAAAGATTCACTCACTTTTTGTCCTGATCCATTTATATAAAAACCTGTCTGAAAATGAGCTGATCAGATTTTGTCCACTTTGTGATGTCATAACGATTTGTTGGCTTGTGTAACCATTAGCCAATAAACAACCAAGGTAACCCCCGTGGCTCCTTGTTTTCATCTAAAGTAACAGACAGAGAATCAGCACTTTTAAAACAGGGCTAAAACAGAGGGGTTTATGGGATGCTACAATGATCTGTTTGGTATTTAGAGCCAAACACTTCAGAGACATGTTTTGTATATATCTGAGACCTATAATATATTGATGAAAAACAGTATAATAGGGGACCTTTAACATATAGAAACTGTGAAAACACATGGCAGCACTCACATGTCAACCATTCCATGATGTTATTCTCACTCCACACTTTGCACCAACCAACAATTCAGCTTTGTTTCTGAATCACCGTAGTGGTTATAATGTACCACTAGAGGGCAGCACAGGAACACAGTCAGTGGAGTCTGTTCAAATTCAGTAAACAGCGAGTGCAGAGCCAGGAAATAGTCCTTTGAACATTTAACCTGCTTATGTTGATATTTTCTCTGGCTCTTTGGGCTCTCTGTGACGTGGCGGGTGCAATAAATAAGACTTTTGGATTTATTGTCAGACACTTTAACTCACCACTGCTACAGGTACAAAAAGGTGTCAACCCTTATAGAAGTGTGCACACACGTTTGTTATAACATGAATGTGGTGCAGGTGGGCAGAAGAGGGATTGAGGAGGGAGGCAGAACAATAGTGCAGGTGTGCAGCTGGGGAAAGAGGGATGGGAGAAGGGAATGGGGGTAGTATGATTTATTAATTTAGTGTGAAAGGAGGACACAGACACAAATAGAGAGAGAAACCGAGGGACCGCAGGAATATCTTTTGTATGAAGAGCTAACAAATAATGGAGATTCTTACAGAAAAACAAGTCTGTAAAGTGTTTTTAAGTGACATAAAAGATGATACTGATTAAGTGATTTGGCCTAAACTCCCAAGACAGGACTAACCACTATCCAAGAGGTTAGGTCCAGCTCATATGTGGTTGAAAGGTCTGTGATCCGGCCCTGATGTTTCATAGATCACTCAATACTCTGACTGACAAACAACCCAAGGGACAACAAGCTATTAAAGGCCTCCCAACAGTCCTGTTGAGAGAAACTGCTGCAAATAACTGGGGCCAGCCACGAGGATTTTCCGTGCATTTAATATTCATGACGGCGTTCTGCTCCTTTTGTGCTGATGTTGACCACTGCGGTGAATCGCGTACAGACACGTGGTGTACTGCATGCATGTGTGTGTGCTGATATATTTGGTGTGTCTGTGTCGTCCCCGGCCACGGCGGGAGGCTGAAAGCTCCTCGAGCAGACTGCCAGCTCCGCCAGCTCTACTCCAAAATCAGTGAACTGCCAGAGCTCCAGATTACAGCAGATTACCGGGCAGGGTGCTCGTACACTCTCTCTATGTGTGTGTGTGTGTGTGTGTGTGTGTGTGTGTGTGTGTGTGTGTGTGTGTGTGTGTGTGTGTGTGTGTGTGTGTGTGTGTGTGTGTGTGTGTGTGTGTGTGTGTGTGTGTGTGTGTGTGTGTGTCATTTTATATTGCAACCACATGAGAACATTGACTACTCATTAACAGTGTACACAAAGACTACGTTTCCTTGCTGAGACACTGAATGATAATGAGAATATTTAGAATGAAACTTTTCAAAGTATCCCCTGAAATGTCAGTGTTCATTACATTTTTTACCTTGAAATAATTATATTTGTGGCAATACATCAAGTCAGCTGTTCTCTCTCACACACACATACTTTCTAAGATCACTACTCTTTGGTGGCAGCAATGGAAGGAGTAAACATGTGATACATATCCCCTGCATGTGGTGGATTAATACATTAATACTTTGTGGCTGCAGGCCCCCCCTCCTTCCACATATAACTGCATCAAAAAGAGATTACGGTCAGGGACAGGCCATGCCCAGGCAGGATCCTACCATCTGACACCAGGGGACGGGGGTGACTCATAAGAGACAGGACAGAAAAGTGTTTTGAGTTTGTGATGAAGTGTAGGCGCATCATTCGTAGTGAGTGCAATGGATCTTTCAGCGAGGTCATTGTGTCCACATGACTCACAGACAAAGGAGAAATATTTGTTTTCAGTGACGTGTTGGGTCAGCTGAAGGGAGGAGAGAGCAGGGACAGCAGGTGGGTGGGCGAGGAGGTGGTGGGGGAGGGTCTGTGTCTGCAGATGTTGCTTGTCTGGATGTCGGGTTTGCACAGGAATGTTTCAGAAAAAGTCGGCAGGAGTGAATATTGAGAGACAGATGACAAGCAGTCTGCAAGAGAGAGGAAGGAGCGACAGAGAAAGACAAATAAGGGGGGAAGAAGAGGAGAGAGTAGACAGCTGTTGACCATGGCTCTGGCTTGTCTGGGTCTAGGCTGCGTCCCTGTGCGATCCAAAGGTACTGTCTGCAGCATCAGTTTGTTCCTTAGAACCTGTGTAGTTCCTGTCATCACCGTTATTCAGTAAAATGACTTTTAATGAATGTGCTTGTAGTGTCACTGTGCTGATGTTACGCTGTGGCATCACTGTCACAAACAGGAGAATCGCTCTGTCTCTTATCTGGTGCTAAACTAAATCACAACCATCAATGCATTTTCAATAAGATATTTGAAGTCATTATTATTTACAAAGGTATTTTATGTGCTAACTACAACATAGTTCTGGGCATGAGGTGGTAAAAGTAAGATTGAATGAAGCTTTCCAATCCCTACTGTAGGTGTTGTAGATATCAACTATATCATTCTGAATATTAGAATATTTTAATAGATACTCAAGTCATCTGGAACACATTCATTTAAAAGGAATGAAAATGTCAAGTTTCATTTATTGCTTAAATATTACATTTTACAGTGTAAACATCTAGAGTGACAATCATTAGTAAACCAGTTGCATAATGTATAGACAGTAACTTAATCTGCAACCATTTCTAATCAGTTATTACATCATTTTAGTTTATAGTTTTGTCTTTTTTGTACCAAGAAATGGCAATAATTTACTGGCTACAGTCCTATAGAGAATACTTCCTGGTTATCTTCTAATATCTTCCAATAGTTTTCTAATAGTAAACTGAATCTACAGTATCTGAAATGTAAACTGGAGGAAGCTGTGAGGGGCCTTCATTACTATTGTTTGCCATGTTATTGATCAAGGATGGGAGAAAATAATCTGTATCTTGTAGTTTCAATTAAGAGTTAACAAGGTGATACAGAACAGACAATGTGGTGGAGTTGGGAAACTGCATGTTAAAAGCAAGATTTTAAGCTTTGATGTTATGTATTGTTTATTTTCAACAGTTGCATTTGACTTTATGCTGTGCCAACAGAGAGTAAAACACTATTATTCCTGGAAATTAAAAGCAATGTTCCTGCAAAAGATGCAACAGCTTGAACATGGCTGATTCTTACAGCTGATATCAATATAAAACATGAAAATACTGCTGTTGATGAGGTGCTGCGTTGTGTGACTGCTGAGGCGTTGCAGGCAACCTCACAGTGCAGAGTTTTCCTCTGCAGAACTGGCCAGCTAGTATTTCTTATATAACAGCTGTCTACTATGACAAGATTCTGCAGCTATTGCCACAGGGAGTGTGCTGCCTGACCCAGATACACCCTAATACATTCTCCACTAATGACTTACATTCACTCACATCTGGACCAGAGAGGGATACAATCATCATATAGCTGCACCAGAAAGAGAAAGAGAAATGTTAAAGCAGAAACATGTGGATAATCAGCGTTCTCTTTTTCAAATTTCATGGATGACTATGTCTGGTTGGGATGTTTTTTATAGTTTGTTGGCTACAGCTGGAGCTTTTTACCACCTTTATGTGGTCTGCAGTAAACATCATACCATTATTGTATTTCTTTTTTTATAGTTCTTGTTCTCTACCACCTTCTTTGTCTTCTTTCCTAAAAGTGGGTGGATAAGCAACCGCAAAAGCTCATATCAGCCAAGGCTTCCAGATAAAACTTCCATTCACTACTCATGTAATAAAAATTAGACCCATTAGCCAGATGAGTCTGAAATGGTGCCATAAAAAAATAAACTTTTACATTAAAGCCAATAACTCACCAACTGTAAATCACACACTTAAAAAATCTTAAAGTGTTAAAACTGATGAGATGGCTTTCCTGGCACGCGCCTCGTAAGGGCTTTCTTATCTTTCAGCAGGCTAAATCTTTGTTCGTTTATGTTTATGTGAAGCCCCATTGTTGGAAATAAGAGGCCGGGTTTTTAAATGCTGTGATATTTGTCCAGTATATTCCCTTTGCTTGTATATATTCAGGTTGTTCAACATAAACACCCGTGCACTTTCATCAACCAAGTTTCAGCAGCACAGAAAGGTTCATGTTTAGTGTATATCAATGAATCCATCCTTCTATTGATTATTACATCTGCCAATTTATCCAAGTCAACTGTGAGCAGAGAAGTCTAAATATATTTTTACATAACTCTTTAAGGTCATCCCTACGCACTGCCACTCCCATTGGATGTGCTAAAACACCTCAAACTGAAACCGAAGGACATCCTTAACAGGTGCCCAGACCACATGCAAACCCGCTTTCTGCACAAGGCAGTCCTTGGACATAAAGGTCCTTGGAGTAGGTGTTTTCTAGACAATTGGTTTGATTGCAAGCGCATTTGCCCTTGTTCTGGCCCAGGATAAATGTATACCTGTAGTCTTGGAGGGCTGAAGGAAGAGTGAAAAGGTGGCCTCTACAGGAGCTGGACATGAAAATAACCATCTTTCAAACGGTGTACAATTTTAGACAGTCTCTCACGGAGGACACTCAACGTGTCCTGGTTGTCAACATGATAACTGTCTGAAATAATGTGTATACAAGGAGAAAGAGCTACATAGAGATGTTCAAACTTTTTAAAAGTTATAGAAATGTTCGATCACCTCCCAACAAACAATTTGAACGTAAGACAGCTGTAGGTAGAGGGGTTTGGATTACTTTTTCCCTACCAACAAACAAATTGGTTGAAGCACACCATCGCCTTTAATCTGGATATGAATTCAAAGGGGGGCACACTTACATATTGAAGATATTTTGTTGGTATGAAATCCTTTATTTTCCTTATTTACCCCCCTTTTTAATACCATCTCTCAGCTCATAACTGTTCAGCATTACTGTTGCTGTCCGTTTTTCATTCCCCATTTCTACCGGCGAATATGTATCACAACATGTAGTTTGACAGTCTTTAGACATCGTTCTGTTTTATTAAGGACAGAGGGAGAACTATCCTTCCTAGTGTAACTATGTGAAGCCAAACACTCATTTTACTTTATTCAGCACACTTTGTAAATTGCATTTAAAGTCCTACAGAACTATATGTTTGCATTACATCTGTTTAATCCTTGTCCATGGCCCCAGTGAATCGCTGCATTGCTCTCTTTTCTGTATTGCTCTGCATTTTTGTATTACATAGTGTTTTCTCCCTTTTTTTCCACTGTTTTCTCCTCCCCTCTATTGCTACTGTTGGCATGCAAGTCTTGATGATGACACTGTAAGTTGCTGACACTGCACCTGCAGATTTCAGTATAAGGGTAGGCAGAGATGGAGGCAAACAGTCAGGAAGCAGAGAGACGATGAGTAAAAGAGCAAGTCAGACAGAGTCGGTGTTAGATGAGTGTGTACATGTGTCTGCTTCTGGACGCTAGCAATGGGTAACTCTCAGAATAAGCGTAATTACAACCAAATGCTGAACAGGAGGAAGAGGTGCAGGACAGCAAGAGTGAGTCGAGAAAATGCAGGTAGGGAGATGAAACTCTAAAAGATGCTGAATACAAACATTTCGTTACATGCCACTAATCATTTACTCTGGTATATACTTAGTAATGCTGGTGGGTGCTCTGAGATATCATAAATAATTTGAATCCAGCACAACGTTCATGTTTTCTGAGTCTTTTTAGGGCTATGTGAGTCGCCACCAGAGGGAAGGTTGGTGAGGCTGTGGGACTTATCACTGATACATCCCTTGTTAAAGTTGTAGCTGGAGCCTGGCAATAAACTGTTAACCTATATGTCATTGAAACTTTGCTGATTTTTTGTTATTTTGTTAGCTGTGCAGGTATTCTACAATATTGTGACAGTATAGGAATGTGTAACAGCTACATATTTCGTTGCAAATTGCTACTTAACATGCATGCTTAAGTTTATCTTTGCAGATCATCTGAGAGTTTATCATACATTGTTCTTCTGAAAGAGGAAAGGTTCTCTGTGCTCACAGAACATTTGAATTTGATTCATCTCTCCAAACAAGCCATTTGTGGTGCAGTGGGAACCTAAACAAGTGTGATGTGGGAAGATGAGACATTCACTGAGAAAGGACTTCAGTGTAGTTTCTGAATGACGTTTGCATCTTTATTATATTCTAGATGTTGCTATGTGGGAAGAGCAGTAGAGGGGATTTCAAGATTTCTCTAACCAAATTGATGCGAAAGAACCATTCAATGCATAAGACCATTTAAAGAAGGGTATTTCTTTATATTTGTTTAGGGGTTCTTTTTAAGTAGAACATATTTTCATGTTTTGAAGACATACAGAATAAAGGAGCCAAAACCGCTGCATTTTAGCACTACAACTTGATGAGGAGACTCTCCATAGCAACAGCATAAGAGAAAGAAAGAAAAGAGTATAAAAGATGAAGAGAAGGAAGGGATGGTGATAAGACAAATCAGACTAACAAGTGGGCTGCTGACAGTAAGCATAGTATACTTCAATACGCCCCTATATTCTACTTTATTAACAGTAAGTACAACTCAAACCCATTCATTGAGAAATGTGTTTTTGGAGAATATGCAGATATGTTAGTTTAATGAGCAGACTAGCTCATTACAGTTAACTAAGCATTCCCAGGATTGAAGCTTTTAGCAAAAGCTAAAATATTGCCCCATTAAGTGACAAATTCCATAATGCTTTAATTCATCTTGTATTTATTTCAATGTGGCTTTACATTTCTATTACTGATTTTCTTTAATGCATTATTGTTAGTATTTTACGACACAGTGTGACGTGGAAATCAAGACAGTATCTTCATCTGTATGCGACTGTCTTCTGGGCAGAATGCTGAGTGATTGTTTATGTAGTGTGAATAAGCTGGCTTTCTGTGTTACTTTAACCTTGTGGTTTAAAATCGTCCGGGTGCTGCTGATGTGAGCTCACTGATTTAATTGCGGGAAAAGACGAGCCTTTATGAGCTATGAAAGGTTGCTTGGCTACTGATGTACAGTGTGGCTTCAAGGGCACAATTGCATTTTTAATTCTGAGTTCAAAGAGAGGAGATAGATTTGATAATAAAAGCGAAAGGGGCTTCAAAAGCAGATAAGAGAAATTAATAATCACAGACAGTCCTCTCTCTCGCTCTCTCTCTCACCTCACTGTGGATCCACTGTTTTAATCTTTTGATATGAAAGTTAGTGAGTCTCAGGTGTACATAATGCATGATAGTAGTATTTGCTTTGTTTTCGGATAAAAAGAAAAAGGGTAGTGACATAAAAATGGAGGATAGTGAGAAATGTACAGTGGTGTCCTGAATGCAGTGTTGCAGTGGTGAGGCGTGTTTAGCTGCCACCTGCTGGCGTGTATCGGCAATTTTCTTATGTTTGGAGGTACAAAGAGGACTGTGACATGCCTAACATACCACTTGTAGAATTTGTTTCTTGTGTATCCACTTCTAATATTATTTTTCTTAGTTTCCTTTCTTTTGTGTATTGCATTTGTTGACTTGCTTTGGTGTAAGGCCACTGCCTGCATGGTGGTACATTGTAAAGCCTGGCTTGGATCTCATCTTGTTGTAGTTTCTCATCTTGTTGTAGTTTCTCATTCTGTGGCATCTCTGGGATGCTAGTGGGTTGGAATACAAATATCCTATTTCAGGAACCATGACTTAAACTTTCTTAAAGAATCGATTAGATATCTGGCAATGATTTATCACTAATGTAAGAACATTGTATGAGTCGAAATGTATTTTAATTTAAGGCATACAAATATTTCGATGGTTCATTTGATAATTTTGTTTGAGAATATCCACTATAAGCGCAATATCAACTCAGGGCCTCAAGACGTATCATGCCTCATGTACAAACTCGATGTCTGGGCAAGTTGAGGACTCCTAGAAAAATATAGTTGAAGACCTGAAGGTATTTTTTGCCAGCCAAAACTGTGATGCTACTATCGTTTTGACCTTTCACCTCTTTGAGTGTATCAACGTGGCAAAATGTGTTCTAAGACAGAGGACATTTTCAGTATAGATATGTTTGTTTGTCTTTCTGTGGACATATTTAAATGCTGTAATGTCAAACCACAAAAAAATGCAGTCACAAAACTTTACAGGTGTGTAGTTAAGATCAAAATCAGTTCTGGTCCGAGCAAGAGCGCAAAAAGCATAGGAAAAGACTGAGGATTCAGCTCAGGCCCACAGCTCATTTTTGGCTCCTGGGCCTTATAATTGGTCAAATGGCAATGGTTCTGTAAGATGTGTTCTTACATTCCCTTGAATGAATAAAATCACAAAATGTAAAAACCTGTACCAATCTGTTTTTTTTCTCTCCTTAGCGGTGTCGAACTTGGATATAGAGAGCAAGCTGTCGCTTCACTATCAGGCTCCATGGCACCAGCACCACAACGTGTTTCATCCTTGTAGCCGACCACCATGTTTGGAGGAGCTGCACAGAAGCGCTCAGTTCAGTCTCAGGGCGCTGCACCGAGGTGAGACTTTGGCTGCAGTACAGTAGCTTGTGTACAAATGTAATGTAATGTAATGTAATGTTTGGGTTTCACAGACGAAGAACAACAGCCCCACCGCTCCACGAGTCGGGAGAGAAACAGGGTGACGATCTCTATCTCAGTCGCACCCCCTATGCCAACATTTCCCTCGCCACACAGCATTCGCCGGCAACAGAGGAGTCGCCTGGCACGAGCGGTAAGGTTTACGCATATCACACAATCATATCATATCAACCAATCAGGGATCTGGATTATCCAGAAACGATTTCTATTTAAATGGCGAATTTATAACGTGATTCATTTCTTATGAAGCAGTTCACACTTGTAGGACAGTACATTCTTAATGTGTACACAACAAGTGTCATCACTGTAAACTGAACACTGAACAGTATACCTTGTATGTTCAGTGAGCTACAGGATAGTGAGGACGACATTAAGTAGAACATGAATAACAAAGCTTTTTTTTTTTCTTGTTCACATTTTTTGACACATTTTCTTATTATTAAATATATGTTGCAACTAACTGACACCGTATCTCATTCTGATGTCGCCATACAGCAAGAGAGAGCAGAGAAGGAGCGAGAGTTAGACTATCAACCCAGGAAGGTAAACCAGAAATGTGTTTGTTCATGTCTGTAGATGTCTAATATAGAAGCCTGCTGTAATATGTGTGTTATATGCACCTGTGTGTACAGTCTCTGTTATGTGTGGGGTTTAATGTAACGTCCTACTACATTAGATTCCTGTATAAAGAAAAGGTTATGTTCAGAACTTCTTTATCGCATTGAATGTACCTGTATTTATTTCTGAATCCCTTGAAGGAGAGGACTGTGAGAGAAACAGAGATCCAGACCATACAGAGAAAAGTAAGAACATTCTCTGACACATATTCAGAAGAATTAACAACTATGTTTCATTTAATTACTAAACTACTAGTTTTACCTACACAATCAGCTATAACTGCATGTGTCCTTCTGCTGCCACAGGAGAGGCCAGGCAGAGAAGCAGATGTTCAGACGATCCAAAGAAAGGTAAGAAAAATGTTTAAGGGTAAACTATCAGTCTTCCACTGAATAGTAACTCTTTGGAAAAATACAACTGGAAACCAATGGAAAAATAATTTAGATTCTCTTACACTGCATCCTTTACCTTTTGAGTTTCCTGAAGTCTTTCATTTATTGTTATTTTTTGGATTACTAAAGTCATGTCATCTGTTCTTTTGTTTTTATTTTGTCTTTTTTATTTTGTTTCTGTTAATAGTTTGCATGCTTTTACTCACTTCACCCCATTGAAGGTTGCATCTTCATTCCATGGAATAGAAAGGTATCAAGCATTTGATGTTTTGTATCCCTTTACGACATGTTGCATTAACCTCTTGATAGCTTGTCCCTTGCACCCTGCATCCTATTAGTATGTCCCACTAAGTAAATGATGTATTAAAACTGTAGCACTATATCAGCACCTACCATGTATAAAAGGTTGCTGCCATCAATCTGTTCCTTCCAGGCTACCTCGACAGGAGAAGGTGAATGTGGTGAGGTCCTAGGAGGCCACAGAGCAAAGGCCTCAGCCCCCAATGCACCCTCGACCAAGGATAAACAAACAAACTGGTCCAAGGAAAATCTCGCGCCAACAGATCAGATGTCGGCAACTGATTCTCACTCCATCTCCTCCTGCATTATCCCCATTAATGTAACTGGTAAGACAAAAAAGAAAATAGGAAAATTAAGAAAGAGCAAGGTTGACCCTAGTAAGGATCAATCTGGTAATTTGTTGTTGAGACAAAAGTGCAAACAATTGACTAAGTACCGCTACTGTTCCCAAATCAGGAATCAAACCCAGACTGCCTGCATGAAAACCAGGAATCTAATTGATAATATTAAACTGAAGCTTTTGATATGGCTTATGGCTTCTTTGTTGTTATTGCAGGAGTTGGGTTTGACAGGGAAGCAAGTGCTCGTTGCTCTCTAGTCCATTCCCAGTCGGTTCTTCAGAGGAGAAGGAAGCTGAGGAGGAGGAAGACTATCACAGGAATACCCAAAAGAGTACAACAGGACATGGGTATGTTATAGAGCACACCTGGAAAATTTAGAGTTACAGTATATACTGTATTGGTCTTAATATTGTAGCTTTGGCAAATTGCTATTGGTTTCATTAATATTTTTCCAATTGAATTGCTGAGATCTGGGAATGAGGTGACATTGCTAATACAGCCATGAGTTCATGAGGGCAAGTTTAATGAGCAGCAACAATCACATGCTAACAAAAATACCAGGCAGTCTATTTTTGTATGCAAACTGTACAAGCTACTTGTGAGCTACTTCCTTGTTCAGCTTTGTCCTTTTTACTTGTAATTTTGCAAGCATGCTGTTTCATAATGCAATGGACAATTGTCATGTACATTTTAGATGCTTTCATCTTTGTTTTTGCATCCAAATAATATTGTTTAAAGAACATTGTTTAGCTGTGGATCATGATCATGCAAGGTCCCAATTCTCAGCAAAAAAGCTTGTGTGTAAAATGTTACCATTTGCTGTAGGATTAACATTTAACATGGTTTATTGGTTTGATTTCAGACTCAGATGAATCACCTGTAGCAAGAGAGCGCACAGTTATTGTCCACTCCAACTCGCACCACCTCTCTCTCTGTGAGGAGGACCTTTTAATCAGTGGTCACCTCCATCACACTCGTGACTCTGGCTGCCAGACAGATGATTTCCTTATAGCATGTAAGTAGTTGGTCCTCTACGTGTTCTATGGACTAGGGCGAGAAGTTTGTTTAAGTAATTCCAACTACAAATTAAATTACAGAATATTTGACTGCAAATGATCACAATCAATTCAAGCCACAACTTGTTTCCTGCATGATACGAAATGAAAACTTTCCTGGTACTCCTTTTCCAGGACTTCTCTTGTTTCAGCTCCTACAGTCTAGGTAGTATCAGTACAGTTTCATACTGAACTGTAGCCTATGGCCTTTATTTTTTACACGTATCAATGGCAATTATTTCCCAGTGTTGGTTGGCTACAACACAGCTTCCACATTTATATGTATAACCTACGCGGTATGTTCATGATTACATTTTTTACGAAAGCTCGTTGTAGCCTATTTATTTTGCATTCGGAGTGCACCAGATTTATGCATTTAACTTTAAAATGTAGGGTGAACATTCCTGTCTTTTGTCATATCCCTTTTTTGCAATGTCAGTTTTTTATATATATATATATATATATATATATATATATATATATATATATTGTGCAGCCCTACATAAAACTGGAATTCAAAACTATTAATACATGTTAACTTGTTAAAATGCCGACATCCAAGACAATAATATTTCCAAGAAATAATAATCCCTCATCTGTCTTGCCATCCTTAGGTACAGCTGCTCCCTCCAGGAGGCGCATCAGAGCCCAACGTGGCCATCAGGGAATCCCTGCCTCTCTTTCCCATTCAACAGGCAACATTTCTTCCCTGGGTGACCAGTCAGATTCGACATACACCAGTGCTGCAGGCCACGGTGGACGCTTGCGATCTCGTAGCCTTCCTCGAGAGGGTGGACGTCTGATGGACAGTGATGATGATGATGACGATGATGATGATGACAATTATGATGATGACGACGAAGATGAGGACTTGTCACCATACGAAGCAGATGACTTTATTCCTTCGGGCCCTAGTCCAAGAATGAAGATGATGATGATGAAGGATGAAGAAGAGAGCACAGATGACCAGGCAGCTCCTGAGCCACTGCAACTTGGAAGCCTAAAAAGGTTGCAGCGGTCTGGGGACAGAGACAGAGGGGGTGGAGGAGGGGGTAGCCCAGAGCACGGCTGGATGGAGAGGGGGCGTTCTCGCTTGCCCCGCAAGGCCGATATGGGCAGCTGCGAGATCTCATCAAGTTCAGATACTTTCAGTAGCCCTATTCACTCAATGTCTACAACAGGAGTGCTAGGCAGCCATGTGGACCACAAGGAGGACCACCAATCATCGAGCGGGAACTGGAGTGGTTCCAGTTCCACCTGCCCCTCTCAGACATCTGAAACCATTCCCCCGCCTTCTTCTCCACCACTAACAGGCTCATCCCACTGCGACTCAGAGCTGTCACTAAACACTGTGCCCAATGCCATTGATGAGGGTTTCTCCCTGGATCCCTCCTACCACTCAGACCTCAGAACCCAGGGCCAGGGCCACAGGTCCAGTTCATTCACATCCTCAGCCACAGACCAGATGGACGATGCAGGTGTCAGTACAGCCAGTGAGGGGGAGTGGACATACCCTCAAGATCAAGACCAGACTGACCCGGACCAAGACCCTGACCAAACCCAAAATCTGAGCCATGGGTTAGCCCAGGAGTACAGCTCCAAACAAGGTCTACAAGATCAACCCTGTTTTGGTGGCACCACGACTAGCAACAATGAAAAAGGTTCTGGCTCTGATTACCCATCTGATACAGAGAATTTCTACTCCTCCTCTGTGCATTTTGGGTGTAATCAGAGTTACAGAGGATACATTTACAACTATGCAGACCCAGGGCCAGATTGTGGTCAATCCAACACTGTGGCAGCATCACTGTCCCATCGAGTTTACCCCCATCCCTCAGCAGACTTCAGAGCAGGAACAATGACCCTTGGGAGGACCTGTCGTCCACTGAGGAAACCAAAAGTCAAACCTCCACCACCCAAACGGACAACCTCGTTGAAAGATACATTTAGTGGTGTGGATGTTGGAACGGACACACAGGCAGATCAGGATCAACCAAAGGTGATTAGTGAAGAGCTTACCTTGTCTTCCACAGAGATGAAGCTGGAACTTGAGCTAGAGATTGGAGGTGCTCCAGAACCATTACAAACATCCTGTCTAGTGGCAGAGCCTCTGGGAACTTGGGGAAGGGGACTGGGTGAAACAGTGGACATAGTAGAGCCAATGTCTTTCAGCTCTGCAGATACACATTCATTTAAGAATGAAGGTGCTGTGCAATCTGACTATGCAGACCTGTGGCTTCACAACAATGAGCTGAAGTCTAACAATGGTGAGTACGCATCCATGTCTAACTCAAGCACAGCCACAGGTACTACTGTCATGGATTGTATGAAGTCACCAGACAGCTCTTCCTCCTCTACAGAAACTCAAACCCAGACCCTTGCCCAGGCTTCAGATACCAGGGCAATAAGTCCACCTCTCCCACCTGGGTCACCTGAGAAGCTGGCTGGCCTTGCCTCCCCATCAAGTGGCTATTCCAGCCAATCAGAGACCCCAACGTCAACATTGCCCTCATCTTCGGCAGCGTTCTTCCCAGGACCACTATCACCCTCAACTGGCAAGAGAAAGCCCAAAGTGCCCGAGAGAAAGTCGTCTCTTTCTTCCCTGCAGCACTTCCCCAGAGATGGATCTTCCATTTCCTCTGGCTATAAGAGAGATCCAGACTTCCCACCTCCACCCTCTCAACTTGATCTCAATGTTCTCCATGGTGGTTATGTCAGACATACACTATCCCACCGAACACACCACATGCACACGCTCCATCACAGCAAACATAGAGTGGCAAATGCTTTATCCACTGGAACAAAGTTGTTGGCCCCTGAGGCATCAAATGCCAACCCACAACCAAGTTCTAATTATGCTCTAACAATTCCACGCTCTAATTTATTGGTGATAACTCCATCTGCGCTTCGTTCAGTACAGCTCCATTCTATAAGCCAATCAACAGAAAAGTCTGCGAATACAGACCAGGGATCATCAAGTGGAGCCGAGACAGCTACAAGACCCAAATGTCCTCCTAGTGTTTCTACCCTGGCTCCCCCACCTATTAACACAAGGCCCCTTCCTCCTCGCAGACCACCTCCAAGACCCCCAGCTCATGAGCACATATCCTCCCCCGAACACTTGCAACCACCTCTTCCTGGTCGCCACCCTGATGGACCTCCATCCTATGAGAGCCTGCTACTCAGACAGGACCGCTATGGACCTGGAACCTTCTGGGCTATGACGGCCTTCAGAACCCGGATGGACCCAGCATCAGAACATCCCGAGGACAGCTCACCTTTGCATAGGCCTGTGCCACGTGCTCCCCACCCTTCACCAGTGGATCTACACACACATATCCACTCACACACAGAGTTCAGAGGGCTCACACACTCAGCTCATGGACATCCAGAGTTTAGGGTGTTGGGCGAGCGCTCATTTTCCCAGGATGATGATGATGATGAAGACGATGAGGAGGAAGAGGAAGAGCAGGTCAAAGAGCCACTGAGGGCTGCATGTACCAGAGGAGGCATGCGATCGGTCCACCTTCCACCCCCAGCATATGAATTTGCCGGGCTTTCCCACTCAGACTCAGGGCCCTGGGCCAGTCCAGTCAAAGTGCCTGGTACCTCAATGGAGACATCGCATCCTTACCTAATCAGCGATGCAAGAAGAGGAAGATTTGAAGAGCAGGAAGATGACGAGGAATTGACATCAGGTGCTACCAGAAGTGCCCATCAGCTGCAGCCACAAGAGAGCAAAGATGATTCCACCACTCCTGACACTGAGGATTACTTCAGTAAAGGTGAACTAAATTTGTCTGTCATAATTAGTATTGTAGTGCAAAGATAACAGAAAATGCAATAAGATGCCACTGTTTATTTACGTTGCAAAGAGCCAACAGCTGCTACAATAACTGGTTAATCGCGGAGTAGCCTGTAATGATGAACAGAGAGGGAATAAAGGATGATTATTTCCCCTATTGTATACATAATGATCAGACACCCAGATGACACGTGATAGGGATATTTTATTCTGCAGATTCCACGCCAAGTGATAATTCGCTCTCCCCTCTGATGGATGACACCAAAGTGGACGATGACATTATTCTCACATCACCCAACAAGACCCGTACAACTGAGGACCTGTTTGCCATGATACACAGGTGCTAAAAACATGTTGCATTGCTGTCATCTTTTTCAAAAACCCTGTCTACATTGTCTATGTACTGCATGAACTATACATTTGTTATGTTATTTTGTCGAACCCTGTTCATTCACTGCCTAAATCTTAATAGGAGTTTCCTGTGATTTCCTCATACAGATCCAAGAGAAAGGTCCTGGGCCGTAAAGATTCAGGAGACCTAAACGCGAAGTCTCGTCTCTGCCCTGCAGCACCAGTAATGCCTGCCTCCACTGTCATTATCCCACCAGCCCCTCCTCTCAACTTGCCAGCCACCTTAGCCTCTGCTGCTGGGGCCCAACGAGCCCCTGTGCCAATCTATCGCAGCGCCAAGAAATCCAGCACTTCAAACGAAGAGTTTAAACTCCTGTTGTTAAAGAAAGGTAGCAGGTCTGATTCAAGCTATCGCATGTCAGCCACAGAGATTCTAAAAAGCCCTATCACACCTAAAATGCCAGGAGACCCGCTCCAGGAAGGGGTTATTAGACAGGCTGAAGAGCTACCCTGTACACTCCAAGAGCCCCACCTTTCTGGCCTGGACCCAATCCAGATACCAGGACTTTTTCCCAGAGCCAACTCTGAGAGTTTCACCCACAAAACCCTGCCTATGTCAGCTGCATCTCGACAGGGACGTTCTCGGATCCCCCCTGTAGCCAACAGCAGTCGCTACAGTACACGCAGCCGCCTCTACACGGCCCCCATGCAAGCCATTTCTGAAGGGGAGACAGAAAACTCAGACGGAAGCCCCCATGATGACAGATCATCCTAAAAAGCCCTGATCACAGATGTCCTTTATTCTTAGCTGTGTCGTACATTTAAAATGGCCCGTTCTACTTTTCTAATCTTGGATAGATGTATGATCACGGCGAAAATTGTAATACTTCCGACACACAAAACATGACTGTTGCTTAATTGAATCCCGTTTTGGATCTACTATTCTATTTAAGGGTGTCAGACAGAGTGTTGTGAGAAACTGAATCATAAAGGGATGATTATGAATACTTTGAGGTTATACCTAAATACTGTATTATCAAAAGAATAGCTCCCTTATAGTTAAAGGAGCCAGACATAAGACCTATTTTGATTGAACTGTCTTTTTTAAAACAACATACATTTAAAAAACAGTCCCAAATGTTTGGTAAACAATGATAAGAAAAGAAATGTTGCGTACGGACAACGTGCGTGTGCATGAACGAGCACATGCAGCGTCCACTGATATTTCTACTTCTTGTGTTTTGAATGGCGTGGGTGTGTGTATGTGTGTCTCTGAGGAACTGCTTTCTTACTAAAAGGAAAAATTCTTATAAAATGTAATATTCTTTCAACTTTGGTGCCCAAAGCATTGGCCAGACTTCCCAGAGACCATCCTCAATATTCCTGCCAACAAGCAAGGGTTGTTTCCTTGTGGAAGTTACTAACAACACAGCACCAACTTATCTACTATATTTCCATCTGAAGACCTGGCATAGAGAGTATATCACACAGAGCCAATCATATATTTCTTCACATTAATTATATCCAAAAAGATTACATGATGCATGTATTTTTGTAAAACTGCGCCTCAGAACATGATGATGAAGTTCCACCATGTTGCATGACCCTATATGGAAACATCCCCTGGATCCTGGTTTCTGTCAACATTTGTTGTGGTTCCTTTGTATTATAAGAATGATAATCTTTCACTGTGAAAGGTTTAAAATACATTGTATTACATTGCCAGTGATCTTAATTGAGTTGTCATTGATTTGAGTGTCAATAAGAAGGAGCAAGGGCTTGTGCCTAGAAGGGGCCCATGTGTCAAAGATACAGGCTAATTTTGGACAATCGCACAGTGGCCTTTCTATACTAGAGGTGGTTGTAAGCAGGACATTTACACGTCCCCTGCACATATACATGGACTTGCGCCATGTTCCACCACAAATCAATCAAATACTAACTTAAACCCAACCTTGAAATCTAGTATGTTTAGACTGATTAAAGGTTTCCACCTGCTGGCCAGTCTTGCTGTGCAGACCTGAAGTGGAAAGGGTGCATTTCAAAGCAGTTTAAAAGATACCATTGAGTGCAGACGGTGAAAATGCTTTAGAAGGTCCTCAATCGGTTTGACTAGAGGTTAAATTGGAAAGCTTTCCAAGAACCAACCTCACTTTTGCACTTCATGATTCTTCAAGAATATTCCTTGAAAAAATAAAATATATCTTATAATTAAATTGCATATGTATATTTGTACTGAATATAAAAAGTAATATCTATATAAAACAACAAGCTGAAATGTTTAGGGAAACAACCTGAGTGTAGCATAGAAGAACAGGTTTCACTGACAACATCTCACATACTAACAATGTACACTGTTGTCCTCTCCTTGTTGCCTCTCTTTCATTTGCACTGACCCAGTAGCATTAGACAGGTGAAAGCTCAACCCAGTGGCTGGTGTACACCATTTTGTCTTATCCTCATATCACAAAATCTGAAAGAGAGGAGACAAGAGGAGGAAAGGACTACATATCACCAATAGTAAAGCAATGCATCCATTGCATTGTTGCAGACTTTTTCCATCCAACACCTGGGTTAAAGTATTAAATCGCTCTCATCCTTCAAATAAATGTTAAACTAAAGTGTCCGGTATGTTACAGAAGCAAACTATCATCACTGTAAACGTTGAACTCTCACCTGCTTATCACATTAAACACAACACATGAACAGCTTACATTGAAAGACAATTCTTCAGTAGGAACCATTCACTGTATTCTGTGAATACCTCAGCAAGCATATTACTGTTTTAATGTAAATGCTGCAGATAGATAGATAGATGATAGATAGATAGATAGATAGACAACAAAACCACAACTGTTTTTTACTCAGCGAATTTGAATTGCAGAACTGACACTGTGTAAGATGGAGAGGGTAAAAAGCTGTGAAATGATTATTCAAATTTTACATTTATCATATCCATATTGCTGAAGCGCACTTGTTCCTGTTCATTGTTTTATTTGTTGTGTTTTCTATCGCATGCAATAAGCAAAGAAAAAAAAGAAGAAGAAAAGAAAAGGACACCACCACCATATCATTATTTTTATCTGAGGGATGTCTCCATACCACGAGAAAAGATTTTGTATTTTCTGTTCAAATGTTCAAGTTCAATAGTGTGTTCTATAGATGTACAAACTGTCTGGCTAATTCTGTTCTGTATAGTCGTGATCACAAACAGGGGTTTATCTTGTACTGTATATCTACTCACTGGACAATCATACGTATAAGAGACTGTAAAGAAAATGATATAGAATCTGTCGGGATGGAGAATTGAAACAATTTTGGTGCTGGGTCCTAGTCTTGCTGGAGCTGTGAAGGGGAAGGGAAAACTGCTGATCCAGTTTTAAATTGCATATCTTGAAAAGATGCTTTGGATAAAAAAAATGTACAAATAAAAAATATAGCAATGGAAAAGCAAAATATCTATTATGAGATCCAAAAACAAGTCTGATCTAATCAGAAAGTCATTACTGTTTTAGTTTTGACTCATGGCTGAATTGTTTGATACCACAAAACATTATTACTGAATAATTAAAATAAACAAATCAGTTGGGTTTATCCAGTACTCAATGAAAAACGCAATGTGTGCTATTTAAAATTTGTAAACGAAAAAACTCAAACGAATTTTACAATTTGTTTATGTGATTTTTCCGTACTGTACCAGGTACTGTTTATATAGAGATATTTTAAGACAGTTTCCATGATATGAAAAGCAGTGGATAGAAGATTGACTGACACTATTTCAATAGAAAGACAAACTGTGAGGTTGCCATGCAGACTCTCGTTAACAGAACCTAGCCGTCTCAAACCTCAGTCCTCAATAGTAGAAAACAAAACCAAGAATCTTTAATGGATTCTTGGTTTCAACTTATTTTCAAATGTCTGCACGCAACTTTGCCCTACAGACAAGTTTGACAGAAACCGCTGGGCCATTTTTTTCAAAGGTATACAGTATGGAATAACACTAAACAGACTCTAAAATATGTGACAGAGAACTGAAAATAACACAGATGTTGAAGACACAGTGTAACTATCTATTTAAAAGAGGCTCCATGTTTAAAACTAGCTAGGACTTAACAGATTTGAATCACTTTTGTATTTTTGTATAAACCTGTAAATACGTTTTTAAAGAAAAAAAATGTTTCAAATTCTTTCTTTTGTAAAATAAATCAATAAAACAATAAAAAGAACAACGTTTTTTTTCAAAGTTTACATGATTATTTCCAAGCCTTTGTATATTTTGGAGCTGTGCAACACTTTTAGTCTTGTATTTATTAATTTGTTTGGGTGGCGGGGTTACAACATTGTGAATATTATTATATCTAATTCATTTTAACAGCTCATCAGGCTGCTTAGTAACTGTGCATAGAAAAAAGCCAATAAATAAATGTGATTGCGTTGAAACAGAAGGCCTTTTGTGTCACACTTCATTTCCTCCCTATCAGAACAAGGTGCACTGGAGAACATCTCTCCACTGGATGACAGTGTTTCAATGGTGTCTAGTTTCAGTCTCAACTACAGTATTTCCCCTTCAACTGCAGCTAATATTCAGAAACTGCCCACAAAGGATCCATTATTTGGCAAAATCCAAATAAGATTCATTTTAGAAGAATCTAAAGATACCCTCAACAGAAAAACACTGCTCAAATTGCATGAGACAAACAAAGTGATGAAAAAAGTGGACCTCAAGTTTTGAAATAAAAAACTGTATTGACAAGGAAAATTACTCATTGGGAATATTCAATAAACGTAGTCTTAGTCTAAACTGAGCAAAACATCGCTAAGCTTCAGATGCCAATTTATGTTTCAAGTTTTCAAGGCTTTTATTGTCATGTGTGCATAGCTACAGTGTAGTTATGACAATGGAAATATTAGGTCACAGGCTCCTCCAACAGTGCAACACAATAAAACAAGATAAAATAGTAAATAATATAAAATATAATATAATAGAAACAGAATATAATAGAAACTGTGCAGAATAGTCTATATACAGTTATTGGAATAGTGATATATATTAATGGCACTCCAAGACAACTAGGCACACATCATAAATAGATACATCAACTTTACATTTTTATGTGGACGATACCGTGATGTATTGTGCAGGTCCCTCCATTAAGGAGGCTGTTGTTAAATTACAGGCTGTTTTTAATATTATTCAGACTCAGCTCGCTGAGCTTAAGCTTCTTTTAAATGTTGATAAAACTAAGGTAATGCTATTTTCAAAAGCCAAAAAGACACCGGAGACAACTTTGGATATTGTTACTACGCAAGGAAAAGTAATTTAAGTGGTTGTCTGTTATAAATACCTTGGTATCTGGCTTGATGATTGCCTCTCTTTTAAACTTCAGGTCAATAATCTGCTTAAAAAGCTGAGGCTGATGCTAGGTTTCTTTTTCAGAAACAAGTCCTGTTTCTCGCTTGAGGCCAGGAAAAGGCTAGTCTCTGTGACCTTTTGACCTGTGCTGGACTATGGTGATCTGATCTATATGAATGCACCTGCCCATTACCTGATCAAGTTAGATGCCGCCTATCACAGTGCACTGAGATTTGTTACTAACTGTAAAGCACTTACTCATCACTATACCCTGTATTCCAGGGCAGGTTTGCCTTCACTAACTGTACGGAGGCTCAGTCACTGGTACATGTTTATCTATAAAGCCATGTTGGGTAAACTACCAACTTATGCTCTTTGATCTCACAGAGAGTGGCAATTAACTATTGCCTGAGATCCCAGGATGTGTTTTTATTACATGTGCCAAGTGCTAGGACTGTTTTTTTTTATTTAGGTACTAAAGCTTTTACAGTGGGGCAAAAAATTATTTAGTCAGCCACCAATTATGCAAGTTCTCCCACTTAAAAAGATGAGAGAGGCCTGTAATTTTCATCCTAGGTATACCTCAACTATGAGAGACAAAATGAGAAAAAGAAATCCAGAAAATCACATTGTCTGATTTTTAAAGAATTTATTTGCAAATTATGGTGGAAAATAAGTATTTGCCCACCTACAAACAAACAATATTTCTGGCTCTCACAGACCTGTAACTTCTTCTTTAAGAGCCTCCTCTGTCCTCCACTTGTTAACTGTATTAATGGCACCTGTTTGAACTTGTTATCAGTATAAAAGACACCTGTCCATAACCTCAAACAGTCACACTCCAAACTCCACTATGGCCAAGACCAAAGAGCAGTCAAAGGACACCAGAAACAAAATTGTAGACCTGCACCAGGCTGGAAAGACTGAATCTGCAATAGGTAAGCAGCTTGGTGTGAAGAAATCAACTGTGGGAGCAATTATTAGAAAATGGAAGACATACAAGACCACTGATAATCTCCCTCGATCTGGGGCTCCACGCAAGATCTCACCCCGTGGAGTCAAAATGATCACAAGAACGGTGAACAAAAATCCCAGAACCACACGGGGGGACCTAGTCAATGACCTGCAGAAAGCTGGGACCAAAGTAACAAAGGCTACCATCAGTAACACACTACGCCGCCAGGGACTCAAATCCTGCAGTGCCAGACGTGTCCCCCTGCTTAAGCCAGTATATGTCCAGGCCCGTCTGAAGTTTGCTAGAGAGCATTTAGATGATCCAGAAGAGGATTGGGAGAATGTCATATTGTCAGATGAAACCAAAATATAACCTTTTGGTAAAAACTCAACTAGACGTGTTTGGAGGAGAAAGCATGCTGAGTTGCATCCAAAGAACACCATACCTACTGTGAAACATGGGGGGGGGGGGAAACATCATGCTTTGGGGCTGTTTTTCTGCAAAGGGACCAGGACAACTGATCCGTGTCAAGGAAAGAATGAATGGGGCCATGTATCGTGAGATTTTGAGTTACAACCTCCTTCCATCAGCAAGGGCATTGAAGATGAAACGTGGCTGGGTCTTTCAGCATGACAATGATCCCAAACACACCGCCCGGGCAACAAAGGAGTGGCTTCGTAAGAAGCATTTCAAGGTCCTGGAGTGGCCTAGCCAGTCTCCAGATCTCAACCCCATAGAAAATCTTTGGAGGGAGTTGAAAGTCTGTGTTGCCCAGCGACAGCCCCAAAACATCAGTGCTCTAGAGGAGATCTGCATGGAGGAATGGGCCAAAATACCAGCAACAGTGTGTGAAAACCTTGTGAAGACTTACAGAAAACGTTTGACCTCTGTCATTGCCAACAAAGGGTATATAACAAAGTATTGCGATGAACTTTTGTTATTGACCAAATACTTATTTTCCACCATAATTTGCAAATAAAGTCTTTAAAAATCAGACAATGTGATTTTCTGGATTTTTTTATACCTAGGTATACCTAGGATGAAAATTACAGGCCTCTCTCATCTTTTTAAGTGGGAGAACTTGCACAATTGGTGGCTGAATAAATACTTTTTGGCCCCGCTGTATGTGTGCTGCTCCTCTAGCTTGGAACACTATGCAACATTTTTTTAAACTGAGCATTTTGGTTCCCCTGCATCATTTTAAAGCTCGGATAGATTAAATGTTAATTGATACCTGTCATTGTGAATAGGTTGTAATTTGTAGCCCTGTAATTATGTTGTATGATGTCCTTTTTGTTTTCTGTTATTTTTATGTGTAACCAATGTGCTGCAGGTCTCCCTTGAAAAAGAGATCGTTGATCTCAATGGGATTTTACCTGGTTAAATAAAGGCTACAAACAAACAAACATCACTAATATCAAATGACGACATTACATAATTTAGCTTGAATCGTTTCTGGTAAAATTAATATCAAGAATTAAGCATTAACATTAAGGTGAAATGTCACAACTAAATGTAGAATAGGCCTTTAATAGTCTGCATTGGTATAAATGATATTCCCAATCCCATGTAATGTACCTTCCCCAATTTTTCCCTAGTTATTTGATGGACATGTGACTGACTGACTGACTTGAAGCTTTAGCTGACCAGAGACCGGACGATTGTTTATACATTAGACTTACTCTGATAGGATCCTTAAACTTGGGGATGAAGTAATCAGTTTTGCCGTCAAAAAACAAATCAGGTGATACAAAGTGTGGAAACGTTTTTTCCTTCAGTTTGTGTACATTTATTTCCATTTTTCGATTTACCGCATTGAAGACCACAGGTGACTGAAATTCAAAATAGAGGGTGACCGTTGAAATAAAAAGTTTAAAAAGTCAGAAACGTAGGCCTACTGGTCAGATGACGACTGCGAATGACTTGGTGTAGTTTCAGATAAAGCTAAAGTTAGTTAATTTGTGTAATATTTAGTGATATAATCTTTAGTTGAGTGGCACTTGATATTGGGGAAACTGTTATCTTTACCCAAATAAAGGTGAATTCTAAAGTCACCAGCAGAGGTCCCCATTACCCAGTAAAGGTTATTATTTTGACATAGTTTCAAATAAAATAAATAATTCCTCTATCATATTGGACCAAGTTCTCAGATATTTTACTAAATTAGAAAGTAATCCCCTAACCCTACGTACACAAAATTGGGCCAATGTATTACTTTCCATATACTAATCTCTATCATCCCTTGTGTTGCAACAAATAATTAACATTTATCCATTTTGGGGTGCACATTTTGCTGTTTGCTGTCCTTATTTCTTTATGTCAAAAACTGGTTGCCACTGATGGCAACCAAAGGCCAAGAAGTTGTTGACATTTTTTCGGAATAGTTGCCAACTGTATGCATCGCTAAGGTTAATTTAAATTCGCTATGCTCGAGTATGTAGACAAGCTAACGTCAAAGTAGTGTTGAAGAGCAGCGTAGTGAATGTGAAATCAACCTCACAATAAGATGTGTGTATATTACAATTATTAATGTCATATTTCAAGATGATTACTTAGATATTACAATATGGTTTGTTGAAGTTCATTGCTGGAGTTCATTATTGAGCTTACACGAAGAACTTATCTGAAGAACGAAACCAAACCTTGTTGTTTATTTATTTGATTTTCATTACAATTGTGAAACCGACTAATTCTGGCTGTAGAACGTGAACATAGAACTTAATGCCTGCATTTAAGGATGATGAATAGCCTACTCAATGCTTTAGGGATGATTTGTTAAAAATATTAGATCATTGCCTTTCATTTGTACTTCAAAAGTTACAGTAAAATAAAAAGGACCCTGACTCGGACAATACACAATCCAACATGTTCAACAGAAGAGAATAAGTTATATTGTTTGTACACATGGTACTTTACATATATATCTGTTTGTTTAAAGTTTCCAGGTGATGCAGAGAGGCTGGACCAGAGAGAGGGACAGAACTGGACTCCTCACAGCAGTGAACTTCAGCACAGGTACAAAGACTCTTTTTGTTATACTGTACAAAGAATCAAGAAAGATATTGGTTTAAATAAATGAAGTATTGACTTTAATACTAGCAAGCTTCTACAGGCACACTACGTTTTGATAACAGTTACATATTTTTTTGATAATAAAATATATTTCACTGTTGATGAACTTCAACAATTAATTATGACAGGAAGCACAGCTGGGCTGAAGTCGAATAGTCCATTTAGGAACCTTCCTAACGGGGTGAAATTACCCGGAGGTCCTTCAGTGGCAGCCATGATAAGTGCAGTTTGAATTCTCTATGATAGGAAAGGAGGTTTCAAACTCCCTTTATAACCTCCTTTAGCTTAGGAACCACTGGACCTCCCTCACTGAAAGGAGAGGAGAAAATGCTGCCCCACAATGCCTTGCAGCCGCAGCATTTGCCGTCACACAACAGTCGGCCGTTCACGGAAACAACCGATTATGACAGAGAAATGATATCATGAAAGTTACGGTGCTTATTAAGCATTTTAAAATGTATGTGGTAACTTGCCAAAGTGCTTTGTTTTGAACGTTCATCAGTATTATAATCAAAAAGAGAAATATGAACGTTAATTTTTACTGAAATTATCAAATAAAGTCAACATTTCACAGTCTTTACTGTTTTGTTCAACTTTTAAAAGATCTTTGAATGGTGATATACACAGTGGCCGTTTCTCAATCGCGAGGAAACTGGCTTCCAAGCCAATATTTCAAGGATACTACGTCATCGTGTGCCGCCGAAGGACTGTTCCAATCTCCAGCATACTTGGAATTCTACCGAGGCCGCGTCCTTGGTTTGGGGGTAATTTTCGAGGCTGCAGATGGGTAGACTTTGCGTCCTTCAAATCCCCACAATGCTTTGCGCACGGACCAATTTCCCCAAAACTGTGGCGGAAAATGTAAGACGGGGCCTCTCATATGACGCACACCTGCACACTTGCTAGCCTGTTCCACTCTTCGTTTTCTGAATGCCAGGAAGGATTCTTGCCTAGCTTCTGAAGGAAGTGACTCCACATGGTGATATACACAGTGGCCGTTTCTCAATCGCGAGGAAACTGGCTTGCAAGCCAATATTTCAAGCATACTACGTCATCGAGTGCCGCCGAAGTACTGTTCCAATCTCCAGCATACTTTGAAATCTACCGAGCCCGCATACTTCGTTAGGAGAAATTTCGAGGCTGCACCTGGGCTGCACATGAGTAGACTCTGCGGTCTTAAAATCCCCACAATGCTTTGCGAACGGACCAATTTCCCCAAATCTGTGGCGGAAAATGTAAGGCGGGGCCTCTCATATTTTTATTTAACCTTTATTTAACCAGATAAAAAGCATTGAGATAAAATCTCATTTACAATGCTGACCTGGCCAAGAAGGCAGCAACGTTACACATAACACATAACACAAACATATAAAATACAGAGAACATAACTAAGAAAACAAAAGACGAAAAAAAGCAGTTACTACATTGTGCACATTAGGACAGTAAGAAAGGCACTACTTATTACTGCAAGAGCAGCTGGTGGTAAGGACTTCTGACAACTTCAATTTAAAACAGGCTATAGAAACAAGTGCCGTCAGTTTGAGGCGTGATTGAAGGTCATTCCAAGACCAAGGACCATAATAAAAGAGACTCCTTTTTCCAGCCTCAGTCCACACAGCAGGAACCTGGAACCGTATCAAGGCACTGGATCTGAGGTTGTAAAAGTCACAAACTGGAGCAAATCTGGCACATATGTAGAGTGGAAGATTTCCTAAAATGGCTTTATACATTAATAAAAACCAATGCTGCATCCTACGCATAGTGAGTGAGGACCATCCAGTTAGGCTATACAGTGTGCAATGATGAGTCATATAGGGTGCATTTGATATATAACGCAGTGCAGCATGGTAGAGTGGGTCAAGTTTGGCCAAGACAGTGGGACAGGCAAATCTATAAATGGTGTCACCGTAGTCCAGCTGGGACAGGAATAAGCCAGAGACCAACCTTTTACGGGATGAAGTTGAAAAACAACATTTAAGTCTGTAAAGGAAGCCAAGACTGAATTTCAATTTCTTTGTTAGAACTTCGATATGGTGTTTGAAGTTCAGATTACTGTCCAACCAAAAGCCAAGATATTTGTAGATATCAACAAACTCAACAGAGACGCCATCAAGGGTGTCAATGGAGAGGCAAGAGGACGCTGACTTGGGAGCAAAAAGCATTGCTTTGGTTTTCTTACTGTTCAAAAGCAGTTTGGAATCAAGAAGTGCATGCTGCAGCGTGATAAAATCAGATTTTAAATTGGAAACGGCCATGTCCAGAGAAGGAGCACCTGAATATACAATAGTGTCATCAGCATACATATGATAGGTAGAAAATTGCATCTGATTACAAATATTGTTTACATATAATAAAAAGAGCAAAGGCCCCAAAATAGAGCCCTGTGGAACGCCCTTCTCCAAGGTGACAGGGTCAGACACAGTGCTACCCAACCTGACGCATTGAGTACGGTCGGTTAGATAACTCTGAAACCAACAAATGGCATTATGACCGAAACGAGACACGAACATAACATTAGACATAATGTGGTGATCTACAGTATCAAATGCTTTGGCTAGGTCAATAAACAATGCAACACAAACAGATTTGTTATCCAAAGCAGCCTTGATATCATCTAAGACTTTCAGACTGGCAGTCACAGTACTGTGCTTTGATCTGAATCCAGATTGCATAGGGTTAAGGATGTTGTGTGAATTTTAAAAAAGTTTTAGCTGAGTAGAAACTAGGGACTCAAGAATCTTTGATAACACAGAAAGATTTGAGATAGGACGATAATTATTTAACTCAGTGGGATCACCAGCTTTCAAGAGGGGTGATACCAGAGCTTGCTTCCACAGAGCTGGCAGTGTGTGAGTGGACAGGGAGAGATTAAAAATATCAGTTACTGGTTGTGCTATAATCTGAGCTGCAATTTTTAAAAAGAATGGGTCGAGGCCGTCAGGCCCGGCAGACTTTTTAGGATCAATTGAGTGCAAACCCTGTAAGACTTCAGAGACCGAGAAAGAAGCAAAATCAAAAACAGGGGAGCTCATCTCTTGACTAGGGCTGTGAGTACGACCATTTAGAGAGTCATGACTTTGCTCATCAAAAATGTGACCAGCCTTTTTGAAGTGAGCATTGAAAGCATTAGACATACCATCTGAATCTGAAATAAAATAATCACTGACCTTCAGTTTTTGTGGGAAACTAGAAACTTTCTTGTTCTGAAGTGATTTAATTGTTTTCCAGAACTTAGAATGGTCATTAAAACAATCAGTGGTTAAGCTCAGATAGTAATCAGTTTTAGCTTTTTTAATAAGGGCTGAACATTTATTTCTGAGGACACGAAAAAGAAGCCAGTCATCACTAGTGTTAGACTTTCTAGCTAAAGACCATCGCTTATTTCGATCATGAATTAGATCAGATAGTTCTCTAGTAAACCATGGAGTGTTCCTATTCTTGACTCTGAATTTTCTAAGGCGGGCATGTCTATTAATAATCGATAAAAAGTGATCAATAAAAAATTGGACGGCAACATCAACAGATGGAATTAACGCTATGAAGTGCCATTTAACCTCCGCCAGATCGTGTAGGAAAGCCTGCTCAGAGAAGTGTTTGAAGCAGCGCCTGAGGACAATAAGGCCCTTGGCTTTGGGCAACTTAGTGCTCCTAACGAAAGCAATAGTGCAATGGTCACTGATATCATTAGGAAAAACACCAACAGACACATACTTATGAGCTGCATTTGTTAGAATGACATCTATAAGGGTATCGTTATTGGGTTTGGCAGGGTTTATTCTAGTGGGACTATCAATAAGCTGAGTTAGGTTCAAAGAATCACAAACCTGCTTAAACTGTGAAGATTTATCACTCAACCAGTCCCAATTTAAATCACCCATTAATATGATTTCAGAAGAAAACATAGACAACAATTCAGTAAGGCTAGTAGTCATATGACCAGTGGCGTTTTTATTTGTACAAAAGTGGTGGGGCACAAAAAACTTAGTTGTCTATATATAATTTTCTGCAGTGAGGTTCATGGCTGGAGAGGCACTGGCACTGACTCTTCAGGTTTACAAATATTATATTTTGACCTAAATCAAAATATAATATTATTTTCTAAATCTTTTTTTGTCTGATGCTTCGATTCATTTTAAACAGACAGTTCAACA
This sequence comes from Notothenia rossii, assembly GCF_949606895.1. Classification (NCBI taxonomy): domain Eukaryota; kingdom Metazoa; phylum Chordata; class Actinopteri; order Perciformes; family Nototheniidae; genus Notothenia; species Notothenia rossii. The sequence goes on from NC_136904.1 coordinate 24,952,581, forward strand.
AAAGAATATTGAATTGTTCTCTCTTAGTAAGATCCTATTTTCAATAAAATTGCGGTCTTACCTTGACTTGAAGATGAAGTCCATTTGCCTATCCTTCTGGACAAAAATCTCTATTACTTTTTTCTATCTTCTTGTAGTTTCAAAAGTCTATCATAAATCTAATCGATAGATTTATGATTCGAAAATTATAAAAATTGGGTAGACATGTGGATATTATCCGGCTGAACAAAACGTGCCTTTATCTAACAGGTATAGCCTACGTCTCCCACAGATCTTATTTTGAGCTATTTTCTAAAATCCTATGGAGAAATATCATGGCTTTTTTGTGGAGGGAACCCATGCGCAGCTTACTTCTGGGTTTTAGGACGCGTCTCTCGTCTCCTCTTCACACACCACACTTTTCGCAGCACACGTACTTACAGCCTATCAGTTCTGAATTATGTGAGATGATGTATGGTGGGGATGGCAGCTCTATGCCCCTATGGTCATTATTTTTTTGCCACACACATTAAATAGGACAATACTCTGAGCATGCGCAGTGTAGTTTTTACAGTCACCGTTCACTTAGACAGTGAGAGGGAGGGGCATGATTGGGTTTTGTCCCACATGGCTCTAAACAGCTCAATAGGCACACACTGTAGACACTAATTAGAAGAACACAGACTAAAACAGCAATGTACAGACAAATCAGATGATTAAACATGATCTTAAAATATATTTTATGTATTTTTTTTTTTGCATTTTGCATTTTGTTGTAATCATTATTTGTAATTTGTAACTTTCTGGAGACACTAGGTGGGGCTGTGCCTCACAATCCCCACAATGCTTTGCGCACGGACCAATTTCCAAAATCTGTGGCGGAAAATGTGAGGTGGGGCCTCTCTGCACACCTGCACACTTGCTAGCCTGTTCCACTCTTTGTTTTCCAAATGTCAGGAAGTATTCTTGACTCGCTTCTGAAGCAAGATGCTTGGCATGTGCTACCAAGCAAGCATACTCGCGATTGAGAAACACCCTGAGTGTGTAGATGCGGCGGACAGACGGGTCTCAGTTGGTTTGGTGTCCTATGCTTACTATGATCTTACTATGAATACTTGTAAATACAACTTTTGGCCCGTAATTTAAATTCCCCATTTCAGCGACCAGAGAGAGGGGGGGATATATCCAGTCTCTGATTGTGTTACGTTATTGAGAGTGCTCTCATACTTTAAATTGTACATATTTATATAAATATATTTGTGTGTGTGTGTGTCCGCATCTGTAGCCTGTTATTGTCTCATTATACCGCACTGTCAATTAATTAAAAGTAAATATATAGGTAAGTCGTCATGAACACATCTGTCCATCAGACAGAGTACTGCTGTGCCTCCTGTCATCATTGATGGACGTCTCTTTAAAATTACCGCTCAGAGGAGAGGATTTCTCATTTCTCTGACCGCCTGCTGCTTCCCCTCCTCTCTCCTCGGTTCCCCTCCTCGAGTCCTCCGCTCGCATCTCCTGTGGGCGGGACTAAGTCTCGAGGATAGGAGTCGAGGAGGGGAATTGAGAAGCCTCTAAGCAGTTAATAAAATAATATCCAGGGGATGCATGCAGAGCTTTCATTGGCTGAGATAAGTCCGGCCGTGCGTCAAGCCTCTTTGAACATCATGCACTGTTGCCGGAAATACATCCGCGGAGAACCCGCGGAGGAACCATCAGTGTATCCTCGGTTATAGCTCCCCAGAGAGCCTCCTCGACGCTCGATCCTCGATGTGCATTTGGAGAAATTAGATATCCTTCAACATGGCGCGCTGAAATCCATTTCCGGGTCACTACCGGAGGACCGAGGATGCAAGAGCCTCATCCCAATACCCCTCCTCGACTCCTCCTTTCCCGCACTCGCGTCCCTTCCTTGCGTCTTAGCTCCGCCTCCGTAAGATGGGAGCGAGAGACACGAGAAGGTGACGCGAGGACAGGAGTCCCCCTCTTTGTACTACTTTTGACAAGCCTCGCTCTAATCTCCTCAAGAAATCAGACAGTTTCTCCCCAGATTGTTGCTGCTGCAGTCTAAAAGCAAAATACATATCGTCCCCCGACTCTGCCAGTCTAAATGCACTTTCAAGAGCCTCCAAGCTTTTTTCTGGAGTAAGATCAGGGTCAGATAAGCGCACTGCTTTTATCATCTCTAGTGCTGGTCCCTTTAAGCTTTCCATTATTCTTCTCCTCTTTTCTTTTGGGGAGCAGTCACTCTCTTCAACCATCAGGTAAGCTTGCTCTAATCAATGGTCAAATTGTTCTTCCCCTGCAGGAGTAGGCATAGTACCTGAAAAGATACGCAGACGGCGATATCCTCCGCTCTCCATAGATGGTTTAGCTGATTTGTCCAACAGGTCACCAACAGCACGAAGGATCGATTCTGTGGGTGAGAAGACTGACTGCTGTTGTGGGAACAGAGCATGCACATCATCCATAGACTTCCCCTCACTCTATAGAAGAGCACTCAATTTGAGGTTAAAGTCTTCCTCAGCACCTAAGTTTTCAGCTACAATGACGATTGGCCATGCTTTCAATCCTTCTGATGGTAGTACTTCGTCCGGAACATTTGGGTCTGTTACTTTTTCTCTGCACTCACAAAGGACTATTACTTCATTATTGTTTTCACTTAACATTCTTCCTCTCACTCGTACACGTCCGAGACATTTTATGTTCTCCAATGTCTCTTCTATTTTTGCAATCTCTCTGTTTTCTGGAACAATCGTCAGTAAAGCATGACTCTCATCAAGCGCCTCTCCTCGACACCAGTTCTTCAGCTTGTTTACATACATAGTGTGACTCTGAAGGTTACCTGTATGCTACTGTAAACTGTTATGTTATTTACACTGACTTTCTTTTATTTTTATTTAGTGCAGCTAGAAACTCAAGACACTTTTTACATATCTCCCAGCAGCGCCTCCATTTATGTAGCCCAGTAATTCCCTAGTTTAATCAGGGAAGGGCCCTGAGTTCGTTAACTCAATCAATCTAATTTACAATGAAGAATACATAAGATAATGTTGTCTTATTTCTCTTAAATGATCCTGTTTATATTTTACCAATGTATCCTTTGTGTTATCTTGAGTCCCTTTAACCACCTTTAAGTACTGTAACTTTGCTAGTATTAGATTATGTCTACTCTACTATAACATATACATACTGAACAATTTAGCTGAGTGATATATAAAAGAAATGTATATTTAAATGTGTTGAGCACAATGACACTTACCTTAAACACATTAGTTGAAATACCTCTATTGATATAAATCACCAAATATCACACTGGAATCAGTTTTAGAAATAGAGATCTCAATTATTGTACTGTATACTTGTGAACAAACAGGAAATACACAGTCAGAATGTACCTTCAATAATGTCTGATTAATAATCCCTTTAACTGGAAATTATTAATCATATCAAAATATTATATTGTCACCTTTGAATACAATTTCACACTTAAAGAGCATCTTGCAGTTTTTTTTTTTCTACATTTATGCTTAAAACTTGCTTGAAAATTACAATTAAAAAAGTGAATGTAGGATTTGATATGTTTTACGAGACATAAGGGCAGGAATTCAGAGGGAAAGGAGCAATTTTGAGCTCTGCTCTTAAAAATTGCTTTTTTTTAAGGTCATACGTCAAACGCGTCATATTACATCACACAGGGGAAACATCTCCGCTCTCTGACCGCGGGTATAGTTAGTAGTTGCGTTGAGTTGAGCGGTTGTGTTTTAGTGAGCTGGTATTTTTCGGTAGTTTTACATTGTATTTCACCATTTGTAATCATGGTGCAGGTTGCACAAATACCAGCCCGTCAGGACATCGAGTCCACAGTTTCCCTCACGGGAAAAGGACCGGAGCTAGCGTTCGTTCCTGGGTGCGTTGTGCATCCACCTCCCTGCAGCACATACTCTCCACAGCTTTATCAGGAAACCGTATTACATCTCTCTCCCCCCCCCCCTTCGCTGCTCTCTCTCTCTCCCCTCCGGTACACGACACCGTAAGACATAGCGTGGAGTTGCATTAGGTAACGCGAGATACGGCTGATACTTGCGCATTAGTTTCTGTTATGGATCAGTATCAACAGTCCTGCCAGTAACGTTACTATATTATCAATGCTACTTTAGTTATAGCCTGATTTCTGATAGCTAACTTCACAATGTTGTGATGTGACGTTAGCTAACATTCTGTAGCTAACGCCGGTCACTCAACAAGATAGCTTCCCAGTTCTCCACTGGTTCTCCTCACACCACAGCTCAATTTCTCTCCGATGGCCGTTATTTCTTCTAATCCTTGGCTGCTCCTGGTCTCTTGGACGCCTAGCAGGCTCATAATTATAAGGTTTTGGTCCGTCATATGCATTCGAATATTCATGTTAAACTTCTTCTGTGTCGAAACTAGCATTGTGACCCATGTTTATTAATACGTTACACCGGCCGCTCTCCCCCTTGTTTCCCCCATGTTACGTCACACGCAGGAGGTCACGTGCCGAGGCTTTTTTATGCGGAAGTGAACATTTCTTACAAAAACAACGACAGATGTCACTGTAGTGTATATTTCTGTATATTGTTTGGAAAATCTAGTGCAGGGGTCTCCAACACGTCGATCGCGAGCTACCGGTAGCTCGCAAGCTCTCAATAAGTAGCTCGCCAAGCAAATCCAACATATAAAAAATACACACAACAAAAAAAGAAATGTAATTAAAAGAATCTACCCTATGCATAAACGAAACCTCAATCATAGCGAGTTCTATCTACTTACTACAACTTTATATCTATCTAACACCCCTCCTCCCCCCACCCCCACCCCCACAATGAATATCGACCAATCACGTTCTTGCTTGATTTGCAGGACCAGCGTTGCAGTCGGGAAGAAAAGCAATGTGGAGCGGCAGCTCACCGCTTCATAAGGAGTTTAACCGTGATTTTCCTTCTGGCAGAATCTACACAACACATGAGCCCCATTGAACACAGCCTAGTCATGCCAGCCTATACAGCACATGAGGGGCAGAGTTTTACTCTGTGTGTGTTGCAACTTGCATATATATTTATTGCACTTGACGCACACACACGCATGGCGTAATTTCCACTGGGGACAGGGGGGACATGTCCCCCCCACTCTTCAAAATCCCGTTTGTGTCCCCCCACTTTACAAATATGTTTATTCTTTTTTTGAGACAGAGGGAGAGAGAGAGCTAGAGAGAGCACACATTTATCTATTTAATATAGATGTACAAAATAAAGTAAGAAATCATTCCAATGTGTACTATAAGACAGTAAAAAAAAAAAAAGTTTAAAATGATGTGATTAGTAAAATATGCATAAAGAAATAAAGAATACTAACTTAAATAAGATAAAAATAAACAAGTTTAAATGATTTGTTATTGGTTGTGATCATATTCTTTACATGTTACTTGTTAGATGTTTTTATCCAAAGCGACTTATACTCAATACTGTGGACAATCCCCACAGGAGCAATTTGGGGTGAAGTGTCTGGCCCGGGGACACAACCACATGCTGACTGCAGCGGGGTTTGAACCTGTGCTCCCCTGATCCGAACACCAACGCACTACTCCACTGCGCCACACGCCTCCCTGTGTGTTCTAAAGATGTTTGGATTATTGAAAAGTATACAGCTCCCTTTCATATGAGTGTTGAGAGCTGTATCCATAAATTCATGTTGTGCTCAAAGATTGATGCATTTAACTTCAACTTTAAAAAAACAAAAATCTTCCCAGGGGTGCATGCCCCCAAATAAAGCAGGTTAAAATAATTAAATTGCATACATTTTATTTTAGTAAACACTGAAAACGGGTCCCACAGACCCAAACAGCACACAAAGGTTAAAGGTAAGCATATAATAATGTTAAAATGTGCTAAATATATACACTGCAAAAAACAAAAAAAGAGGAGTAAAAGTAGCTCACGACTTGTTTTATTTTTTGAAAGTAGCTCTCATCCTAAAAAAGGTTGGAGACCCCTGATCTAGTGTATTCATCATTTTCCTACACATTTATTCACAGGTGTCTTTAACCTGGAAGTTGCTCTTTAACTCAGTTGGCCCACACTCACACACACAAGCTGGCAAATAAAATGAAATAAAACACCTCACGTTGCAGGCCTGATGTGATGCTTGAGAGCGTTGAAAGTCAAAACTATTTGTCTTCTTCACTCAAATGAGCAATAAAACCAGAGCGATACCTTACATCTTCAACTCCAAACTGCAGCTGTACTGATCCGTGAGTCTCAGATGGCGATCAACGGTGGCGGGAAGGTGTCCAGCGACGGCGTGCTCTCTGGTATTGTCCAAAACTCCTCCTCATTCACACCAACGCAACTCCGGTTCAAGCTCCGTGCTAGAGCTTTTCAGGTTCAGAACCGGTTCTTTGGTTTAGCTCCGGTGTTACAGTATAAGTTGAGTCATGACAACTGGCGACATTCTATTATTTTCGTCATCGGAATCCGGGGCGTGTACATTGAGGACCCATTGTTGACTTACCAGGAAAGAAACATCGTTTGTCGTTTACGTTCATCTTTTGCTATATCTGCCTTCCTAAGATCCATTTGCTGCACATTCAGTACTCGTATGTGAGGTTGTGGGGCAGAGGCCGATATCGTGACGCTTACAGGGAGGTATCGAACATTTCAAAGTAGGTGACTGTGTGGATGCCTGTTCAAAACATTGCAAACTTCAATAAATCATTTAAATTATATATTTGTGTCCGACTTTCATTTGTTCATCGTTCTTAATGTGATGTATAGTAGCTTTGATAGCTGTCCATACCTTCAGACAGCCTAAAAGTAAAACACAAGTTGTTTATTCACAGCCTGAACGCTCATCGAGATGACTGGATCAGTCATGACAACTTGTGATCAGCTCCGATTAAATTGTGATATCAATTCTGTAGCTAACCTCCAGGGATCACGTTTATTTTATGAAATACCTGTATCCCTCTCATCACAACAAGACTCTACACTGTGCAGGAAAAACAATTACATACATGAAAATAACCTTGATGCATGGGAATTAAACACACAAACTATCTTCCGTGGCTATATTGATATGTCACAGTAACGGTGAACCACAGAAAAATAAGTCCAGCGGGGCACAAGTTGAATACATATAATACGGTAGTTCTATTATGCCTTTAAGCCTATACGTTTAACCCATAAGAACCCGGACCCATTTCTACTTTTGGGGAAATTAAGGGGAACGTCATTTAGACTAAATAGACACATTTCTGACAAGTAACCCCCCCTAGTGTCAAATATCTGGGCTTTAATGGTAAAGTAACTCTTATTTATAACTTAATTAACAAGGATGATGTTTTGGTTTGCATTTGTTTGAACATACTATGAATTGAAGAATAAAGCATATGTTAACTAAATATAATTGAATCAGCTAAATTAACTGACCAGACCATACTCATATTTCTAATTGTGCATATATGTCACTCCGGGTTTACTGTGAATGTTTAGGGTTAAAGTCCCGATGTGACACCATGTGTCACAGCAATATTTATGGCATTTGTTTCATATCAATTTCATCAAGAAATGTTTCCATAACAGGTTAAATGTAATCAGAATCAGAATACCTTTATTTGTCCCACAGAGGGGAAATTTACATTTGTTACAGCAGAAAAGAGCCGAAGACAGCTTAATGTTTAACAAATGACATGTCATGTAAGCATTTTTATTCTTAAATGGCTTGAATATTAACTTTAGCAACAAAAAACCTTTCCAAATCTAGCTAGTTCTGTCACATGTTTTAGCCTGACACATGGACATCTTGGACATGTTGTTATGGGAAGACAAAAGCAAATGACAAGGACCATGACCCCAGACTGTTCAGTGTGTGTCACTTAGGGACTTCATGAGATATAAAAATCTCATGAGGAATCTGTATAAGGAACTTTCCAGAACCTTTAAATTTCATGTGACACCCGTGTCTAAGCAATTCTGTCTGCCTTCCGTGTTCCTTTTGTTATTTACTTCCTCTCTGCCTTCTTCTGATGATTTATCTGTTAGTTTGTGTGTTTAATTCCCATGCATCAAGATTATTTTCATGTATGTAATTGTTTTTCCTGCACAGTGTAGAGTCGTGTTCTGATGAGAGGGATACAGGTATTTCATAAAATAAACGTGATCCCTGGAGGTTAGCTACAGAATTGATATCACAATTTAATCGGAGCTGATCACAAGTTGTCATGACTGATCCAGTCATCTCGATGAGCGTTCAGGCTGTGAATAAACAACTTGTGTTTTACTTTTAGGCTGTCTGAAGGTATGGACAGCTATCAAAGCTACTATACATCACATTAAGAACGATGAACAAATGAAAGTCGACACAAATATATAATTTAAATGATTTATTGAAGTTTGCAATGTTTTGAACAGGCATCCACACAGTCACCTACTTTGAAATGTTCGATACCTCCCTGTAAGCGTCACGATATCGGCCTCTGCCCCACAACCTCACATACGAGTACTGAATGTGCATCAAAGTGATCCTATGGAGGCAGATATAGCAAAAGATGAACGTAAACGACAAACGATGTTTCTTTCCTGGTAAGTCAACAATGGGTCCTCAATGTACACGCCCCGGATTCCTATGACGAAAATAATAGAATGTCGCCAGTTGTCATGACTCAACTTATACTGTAACACCGGCTCTTTTCACACCGCCCAAACTCCTCACTGTCACCAACTTGCAGCAAAACTGATAAAGGTCTTCAGGGTTTTCATGCCGAAAAAACCCGAACTGAAGCCAATAACGCCAGCTGAGTTAGCTACAACGTTGTGAGTCCATTCATTGTATTAATGAATGCAAACACTCAGTTGCTAACAAGCTAATACACGTGGATTACTCTGGGACAAACTCTGAGTAGAAAGGTAATCAGTTCCTTGCAGAGAGCGTGTCAGTTTAGAAAAGAATCCATATGAAGACTGTCGAGTTGATAATCTTGAGACACTAACAACATACTAATTTGCTATAAACTGTCAACTTTTATTTACACTGTGCCGCGACTTTGTCAGTTAAGCCACCACTCTGACACACACTCCCTCTCCCTTTTTAAACCGTTGTGAAATATCTTTTAATCGTTATCTTTGCATTAACTAGATATTTTATTTGATCTTGTTTTAAATTTGACTGTAAGGGTTATTTTCAACCTGGTTACAGAAGCAAATAGAAAAAGCTTGCTACATAGCCTACAATTATTTGTAACCCGTATGAATGTGGGATTGCTTTTTTCTTATGAATTATTGGATAATCTGTCCTTGACAAGAAATAAAAACCTCTTTGGTTGGTTTTGTTGTTACTCAGACATACTCAACAGATGATGATGTGTCAAAAGTGGACATTCCTTGTTTTAAACGGTCAACTCTATAGCATGTGAAAAACTCTTGATGAGTCTATTTAAGCAGCAAACATTTAGATGACATAAACAAATGTTTATTTGTATGATTGCATTTCAAACATATTTGTCAAACATTTTTTCTCAAAATTACAGTAAAAACACGTTTACATGTACACATGAAAGGCTGTAGGGCGGTAATAGATGACAAGGCATACAAATATACATAGTTGGTTATTGTGCAGTCCGTCTATGTCTTAATAAATGCAAAATGTTAACTATGTAAAACATATTCTATGAAACAACCCCTTCTAAAACCTGAGTTTGAAATTAAAGCAAGTTTCAAGTAAAGTTTCCACTTGTCACCGCTACAGGAGAGCAACAGTGTGAAATGCAGCTACAACACACATGATTTGGTTTTTAAATGGTTCTGAAATGTTCAGAAAATTAGTATCTGTGCCATGGAAAACAGATACATACTTTGAAACATATGAATTATTACCCCCACACAGGATCATCCTGTAGGTAGTTATTTGATGGTGTGCACAAAAACTATTTCAGGCAGGAAAAAATGTGATTACATTTACGCTTTACACTTTGTTACAATAGAAAATTATATAAAAAACATTTTGGCTTGACTTTATACAAAACAGTTTCCTCCCACTCTCTGAGGAGCACTTTGCAACTAAACAGTTAGAGGCCTTGACTTTAATTAAATGTCAACAAGTAAAGTATTTCAGTCTTTGTAGGCCTACATCTTGTGCCTGCGTGTTTAATTGCTAGACTGTTAAAGAATAAAACAATCATGTAGCCTCATCAGTCCTCATGTTGTAATGTTCAACTTCAGTGTCTTCCAGCACACGAAACACACATAAACAAAGAGAAATAACTCTCCAGGAACTGATCTTCAAGGTCTTCCTCCAAAATAAGACAGAATGTAAGTGGTGCACACTCTGTTATCCAGGACTTAAAGATCCCATGTCATGGCCATTTCTACTGATCATAATTCCATTGTTGAGGTATACTAAAATAGATTTCTATTGTGCAATTTTCCAAACTCACATTGGTTTCTCATACAGCATCTCTGTAAAGTATGTGTATTCACCGGTATTCACTCTGTCCTAAACGGCTCGTTCGAGCTCCTGCCCCCCCTCCCTCCCTTTGAGCCCAGTGTGCTCTGATTGGTTGTGAAGCTGAGAGGCTCGTTGCTGCTCGCAGCTGCAACGGATCAGATAGGCTTCCGTGTCGGCGATACAGGAGAACAAGCTGAACTCATCCTGAGCACACACAAACACTCACAGCCGAAGTAAAAACAATAAGTGTGGCTTGATATTGAGTAAGAAAAAGGTTTATAACGCTGTGAGAATGGGTCTGCGGAGAGCATTTCTCTGCGATCCCAACGTAGTAAAGACCTAATAAAGACGTAGTAGCCCGAAAAACGTTTAAACAGTCGTGGTAGATACCTTGTTTGTTTTAAACATCATAAATGCACAAACAACAATGAATACTTAATAAGGTTGTGTACCCGAGTCTCCCGCTGGTCCAAACAAAGTAGGAACAGCATCGTTCTTCAGTGCCCTACGCTTTGCATATCCGGCATGAATCGCTGAAAGGTTTGGGAAGCTTTGTTTCGTGAAAGGCTGGGAGAGGGTGCGGCCATAGCTCTGGGCGTAGCTACTGGGTATCCCTAAGTAGCGATACCCAGGAAGAAAATATTGGAAAATGAGAAATCTCCAATGAGACGTTTTGGGGAGGTATTTTCTGTGTTAGAGTTTTACTCGCTACAGGGTGTACTTTGAGGGGTTTTGACTCTGCAGACCGTTTACATGCATAAAAACCTTCATAACACACAAGGGGACGGGTAATAACCGGAAAAGCATGACATGGGACCTTTTAAGATTACGGAAGTATTTGGCCAAAAGTTGTCACATTTTGTAAAAGTGAAAAAATTATCAAATCAGTTCAATAAATGGCCATCATTTGTGAGTTTGTATTTTCAAACTCCCTTCATTCTCCAACTACAGAAAAAAAACAGTGGACTTTACCTCAATGTCCTCAATGGTAGCTACGACCCTGGGTCAGGCGGTTTTAAACGAAATCCCTGTGTAGAGCAATAAGTGTTTTGTGTGGGTTTGGTTGCCAGTAGGAAAAAAGCTTTCCTTCATCCTCTATTGTTTGCTCTGTTTCAGCTTCTCAATGTGATGACAGAGTTTGAGCGCCGGGCCCAGCTTCAGTCCCATGTACTTCATAATGACATCACTGCGCAGCAGCATCAGAGCTCTGCCGTCGATCTCCTGCAGAGAGGGGATCATTCAGGGGGACACGTTACCAACACATACTTTCAGAATCATTTTAAAGGTCCCCTATTATACTCTTTTTCAACAGTATAGTAGTATAGGTCTCAAATATAAACAAAACATGTCTCTGAAGTGTTTGGCTCAAAATACCAAACAGATTGTGCATTGTAGCATTCCATAAACCCCTCTGATTCAGCCCTGTTTCAAAAGTGCTGATTCTGTGTCTGTAGCTTGAAATGTAAATGAGCTGCTGCTGGCAGCTTGGCTTGGTTTAAAACAAAGCAATGGTGCTCTAGGACGAGATTCAGCTGATAAAATGGGCGGGTGTTACCTTGGTTGGTTATTGGCTCATGGTTGCAATACCCAAAAAAACATAGTGACATCACAATGTGGCCAACATCTGATCAGTTCATTTTCAGACCAGTTTTTATAAAGATGGATCAGGACAAAAAGAGAGAGAATCTATTTTTTTTTTTTAAACTTCCCAAATGTCTTTACACATAGGAGACACATGAAAAAGTGGATTTTGCATAATAGGTGACCTTTAAGTTAAATGGTGAAACACCAATTTGACAAAGAAGACTGCTCATATCCATGACATACTCACATGTTTTCTGAACAGTTCAACATGCGGGCCGAGAGTTTGGGGGTCAGCCTCTTGGACAAACCGCATGACATCGTCAACTGACCAGGAAGAGGTGTCGCTCCCCGAACCCTCCTTGTCCTGCTTCACGTGGTCTGGGCCTGTCGTCGAGCTAGCGGCTGGAGAATGAGTGCAAAAAAAACAAATCAATTATACCTTCTCTTTGTAAGAGAAGTAATTTAAATGGGTTCAATTAAAAAGGTTTATAGGAAATTATTGTTGTGCCTAAACCTCAACAACCGAGCAACCACCGTCCTCTTCTTGAATGTAAACCATTTTTAAGGGCATCATTTAAATAAATGTGATCATAATATAAATAAATAATTGTATTTAAATGTCATTATTACATTTAGTAACCCTACCCTCAACTCGTCTGGGTGGACACATCTGGCCAAGCTCAGTGGGGTTTGAACTGACGCGTCTGAGGGGTGGCGGCGTGTGCGAGTGTCCGGGGTAATATGGCCGCTCCTTCTTTGTTACTCTGTAGTCCGATGTTGTGTGAGAGGGGTGGGTGCTGGGAGCAGCATCCTTTGTTGAATCTTCTTTAGACAGGCCATTTTCAGGGTGGGATAGTGGTTCTGGTGCAAGAAAAGGAAAGAGAGAAACTGTTAATGTTGTGTACAAACAAAAAGATGCTGCAAAGAACTGTACCATGAACAACGCAGCCATAACGTGACCAACTTATGAAGGAAGAGCTTGGAGAACATGCCTCTGATAAGATCTCACAGTGCTCTAAACCTTAAGATCAAAACACACCAGTTCATTCATTTTTCATATTGAAAAATCCTCCCTTAAAACAAAGGAAATTGCTACAAAATATATAATTTCAAAATTCATAAATGGATCTAGATCTTAACAGAAATCAACCATTCACCCTCTGGGATCATGGTCTTATTATCTACCAAATTCTGTCATTGACAAAAGACAATTAACTTTAGCTTTATTTAGTGATTATACAAATGATGTTTAACCTTTCCACTTTTCAGATAGACTGTTGAAAGGACATCACTTTGCAATGTGCAAAAACAACTAGTGTAAATTAGGTGGGACCAGTTCTGCCGTAAAAATTCAAAGGTTGAAAAGAAATCATAATTGTATAATCAGTCACTAAAAATAATTTTGTTCTAGAAAATATCATATATATATATATATATATATATAAAATTTGTTTCAAGATATTATGGCTCACAGTAAGTAAGTGAGCCTACAGCTGACTCAAACGTTCACTGTTACTGCACCAGCCCCTGTTTACAGTTACTCTGTCCACACTTCTGCCCACCTGACTTGGTCCTGTTGTAGAAGCGTGTGTTGTTGCCGAAGGAGCTGAACGGCTGGGAGCTGAACAAACTGTCACTCTCCAGATGTTGGCACATGTTCTCCAAGAACCGCAGCACAGACGACGTACTGGAGGCCGAGGGCAGCTTCACATAGCGGATACCATGCTCTGACCGCACTGAGGGGTACAACACAAAGAGCTGTTAGCATCACACAAAGACACAAACACGCACATACACACTGTATGCATTCACATCTTAAGAAAAACAGCAGATGGTTTAGGGTAACCACCCTCCCTTTAGAAGCAAAAACCCACCTTTTTTAGCCCATCCAACACTGCACCAAACACCCCTCCTTCCACCAACACCCACCCAAGCCAAGCTTCCACAAATTAATCCCCCTGCCCCGCCTCCTCTTCACCCTACCTCTCCGAATCCAGCCCCCCAAGGGAGACCCAATCCCAGCATCCAAAACCAGGTTAGCCGCACATGTCATTTCTGATTAGAGACACAGGGCTCACATCAGCTTCTGCCACAGGCCCTGTCTTTTATTCCGCCACTCTTTCCCCGCACACATACAAACTGACACACACATGCAACATGCATGACCCATGTGTGAGTGCTTAAACCAATTTCACCTGTCTGATTGCAAATCCATGCTTTATGGCATTAGGAATATATTATCATTTTTCCAGCACTGATTTTCAAGAAGTGATTTTTTCTAAGTAATATTTCAACACTTCCTTCTTTGCAAGATAACAAAATCCGTCTACCAGCACCTCCAAAGCTGGCAGGTTATTTTAGGTATTTTTGATTTGTTTAATTTTTACAAAAACTGAAGTGTGTGTACTATTTGGAATTTTTCTTGGCCGGGACCAATTGGCGTTCAACCAATAGAGAGTACAGGAAGTTACTGCTTACAATTAAGAAATAGTCCAACAAATAGCCTGCTGTGTTACTGTAGGTGAAACAATCACTTCTACACTTTGTATAAATTAAATAGACAATATATAACATGTGGAATTTATGATCTTTAGAGGTGCTGCTAGGCAGATTTTATTCCCTTTGCAGAGAGCCAGGCTCAAGCTGTTTCCCACATGTTAGTGCTAAGTTAAAGCTCAGTCAAATGTCCCAAATATGAATGTAACAGTGTGCATGTATGTGCTCTTACTTCCAACGGAAACATGTTGAAATAGTGAATTACTAAAACATTACAAATAAATTGCTAAAAGTGGAAATCATATTTTTTTTAAGCAAAAAGCCCAACAATTGATAATTTGCTTCTCAAACATGAGATTTGATATTTTCATCTAATTTCATATTGAGCATATGAGAGTTTTACACTTTCAGTCGGACAGAATAGCCAATATATCTGTGTCACATTGTAAACCTACAACAGGGTTCCTGCTGGTTTCGCCAACTCAAATTTAAGACTTTTTAAGACCTTTTTAAGACCACTTTGAATAGAATTTAAGACCTATTTCACGGCAAGAAAGTATGAAGGAAAATTTACTATGAAATTAGAAATACGTCCCATAATTACTTACAAAGTAAATGTATTCATGTTCAACATAAGAACAATAACTGAACATAACAGCATAACAGTACAGAACTGTGTTAGCCAAAAAGTGTGTATGCGTGTGTGTCTCTGTGTGCTTGTAGGTGTGTTAGGGCTGTTCAATTAATCGTATTTTAAATCGCAATTACAATTTTGGCCTGCCACAATTACAAAAACAACATAATCGAAAAAAATTATTATTTAGCTTTGCTAGGTTGTGACAGTGCACTACAACATATTTAATCTAATTAATTTGAGTCTAATTTATTTTTATTTATCATATTTATATATGTTTAGTAGCTTGTGGAAGTGCGCTCCAAAAAAATGTGTTGATCTTGTTTATTGGTATTTATTATTTTGATATTCATTTATTTAAATATATCATTTATTTAATTAATTTTTGAATTGGTTTTTCAGTTGAATTATACGTTCAGGGTAATCAACAGTTAAAAAGATACTGTTCAAATTATTATTATTTGTAAAGCTCAATAAATTGATGTTTTCAAAGTCAATGAATAATCGTATTTAATAATCGTGAAATCAATTATTGACAAAAAATAATCGTGATTATGATTTTTGCCATAATTGAGCAGCCCTAGTGTGTGTGTGTGTGTGTGTGTGTGTGTGTGTGTGTGTGTGTGTGTGTGTGTGTGTGTGTGTGTGTGTGTGTGTGTGTGTGAGAGAGAGAGAGAGAGAGAGAGAGAGAGTAACAAGAGCTATATTCAGAGCTCTGGTGCCTTGGCTACAATCTTTCATCGTTGCTGTTGTATGATTGGTGTTTAGCTACGGTATTTAGCGTCTACAGCACCTCCGCTTTTAGGGTTGACGTAGACCCAAACGTCGCCCGGAGGTCCCCCGGTCTTGTTGCGGGAGCTGCTGCACTAGCTAACGCTCCACTAGCGCTACATTAGCAAAACAAACAATTTGCAAAAGGTGCGGCGGGCTTCAAACACGTTCCCCTTCACTGGTTTCATCCAAGCACAATATTCGATGTTTTCCAACCAAATACGGTTGAACTTACACTTCCCCATATTAATTTGTAAGTAGATTCGAAGAGACATGAGTTTCTGACTGCCGCTAGCTGAAGCTTGGTTGCTTGGTTACTAGCTGGGTGTTCTCTGATAAGGGGCCGGAGGAAACAAAGTTAGTGATTACTGGTTCCATGTTGATTTATTTCAATACAAATTGTTGGGGGGAAATGAAAGGCTCTTACCGTACTGGTTACTTTGCAGCCCGGACATTTTCCCCAAAACACATTTTAGACGCGATCGCAAAACAGAAGTACCTTTAGAATCCCATCATTTTTAAGGCCTACTCAATCATATTTAAGACCTCTCTTATTTTTTGGGTCATATTTAAGACCTTTTTAAGGCCTTAAATTCAGATTATCAAATTTAAGACTTTTTAAGTCAGAGGGGTTATCCTGTGGTGTGGTACTGTATTTACCTCTGATGACCTCTCCTCCTGTGTGGGACTGGCTCTGCAGGAAGGACAGCATCACTGAGGGCTGGTACGTGCAGTCCACACAAGCCTGAACAGCCTGCTGCAGCACTGCGTTGACTGGAGCCGGCCCAAAGTGGTCGGGCAGCTGCTGCACCAGCTTTCTGTCAAGATGCGGGCCGTAGTTCCCGTGCTTGTTCACATAGACACACACTGGAATAAACAAAGAGAGGGAAAATTGTACCAATCCAAACATAGTTGAATTCTGACTGTTGACTTTTAAATCCAGCTAGAAAGAGTGGTTGATAGTGAACATATGAGTACACATGAGGCTCAGTCTGTTATCTTACCTGTGCAAACTACATTTGAGCTGTTGCTATGGTTGTTGTCTGCTGAGGCGTGTCCGGGGGTTAGTCTGGTCTCTGGAGGGGGGGCTGTAACTGCCGGTGTCCCCAGAGATTTCAACACCCCTGGCTTTCTCTGAACCAAAACACAAACAAACTCTTTTTCATTAACTTTCTGTAACCCACAACGTTTAGTAATGATTTATTAAAGGTGTATTTTAAAACTTTGACTATTACACACAAACTGCCCTGCAGCACATGTTGCAGCTTCTAGCGCAAAGCTCCTCATTTATCATGAATAAACATCCTCTAAATCTTAACTCTGTTAAACAATGCACCTCTGACCCTTTTTCCTCTACATCAAATCTGCCATAATACTTATAAACATAAGATGACGGGGTCACTGGACCGCAGCATAACAGATTACAGCGCGGTGACATCTCACCTTGTTCCGAGGCTTGGGCCCTCGCTTCTTGTGTGGTCTGGGGGCCAGAGGACCCTCAGAGCTCGTCCTGACAGGACTCGCTGATGCTCCATTTACTGCTGCTGCCGCTGCAGCCTCAGCCGCTGCCTTCAACAAAGCAATGGTCAGGGATTTGGGACGACGACCACGGACCCCCTTGCGCACAGGGAGGGGGGGCAAGGGGTTTGGAAGTCGGTATGAGGTCTGCATGTAGGAAGAGGAACAGTTGGAAGAGGAGCGACGTGTAGTGAGGGAGGATGAGGTGGAAGCAACCGGAACAAGCAGTGCTCCAGGGAGCGTAACTGTAAAACATGGGATTATGGAGATAGAGAGAGAGAAAATATGTTGTTATTCTTTTTGTAATATGCATCAAAGATGCTAAAGATCATCATAAAAGATTAATACAGGTTCATTTGGACTTTTTCTAATTGAATACATTTGAAATCTGCAGCTCAAAAACAATAATATGGGCTTCAAACAAAGGCATGTGTTGAGAATAATCTTTGCTAAATTATTAGCAATGTCACATTTACACCCTTAAGACTGTGTTCAGTGTTTAGACAGATTTTCAAAAAAGGAAAAATAAATCTCAGAAGAAACACAAAGGGGGAATGAATAACTGTGTGGTTCTGCAGAGGAGATTTGTTTTGATTTTCCTGAGTCCTCTGAGATTGGCAGGTCCTTTGTATTTGGCCCCTCCTTACGCTGAAATCAGAGTCAAAAGTCACAAACCCCCAGAGATCTGCCTGCTAGACTTTTCCTTAAAACTTCTGCTTCCAGCAACCCAACAAAAATAGTGATTATGGTGAAAAGATGTGAACCCTTTTCCCACATACAGCAGAAGATATTGGATTCTTGGGGCTGGTCAATTGGGAGTTTAAAATCTGATCCAACCATTATGTGTATCAGATAAGAATCCTTCGGAAACGCCATTTCAAAACCTGCCTTTTGGACTGTAATGCCACTTTGTTATACTCGTTTGCTCACTTACATAGACACCATTATACTGGAGTGTCAATATATTGACACAGGCAACCATTTTCTGCATGTAGGTTGTCACATTTTGAGAACTTCCAAAGGTGGATGAGTACTTTAGTCGATGTATCTGTGAAAAGCTACAATTGGCTGACAATATCAGCCTAGCAGGTATATCAGTAAGACATTGGTTTTAAAATCCAGCATTCTAGGACGAGGTTCAAGTTTAGCTATGGTGTGTGCCATCCCTTGTCCGACAATGGCACATTATACAATAAAAATACATGAAGAATACCTCAGAAAACAACCTAGCAACCTCTTTTTTTGGAGGCTTAAAAGTCTCTCCACAAAAAAATAATATGATTGCAAAATCTCCATTAGCGTAGGTGTTAAAATAGAAGGACAGTGGCAATAAAGTGAGAAAAAAGGAAATGGGTATTGTGAAAAAGGAAAAAAAAGCAGTGGCTACACCACCCCCGCCTGTCCTCATTAGCCCTGCATGACTCTGTGATATGATCACATAATTATCAAAGAGGTTGTGTGAAAGAAGGAAATTGAGGAAAAGAGAAAGATAAGCCTCTCCTCTTTCAATACAAGTGAACTGTTTGGTGAGAGCAGCGTCCTGAGAGTGCATGTGGAGGCTCTCATGGGGCCTGGGCTTTCATTAGAGCTTCTTGACTGAGGCAATATGGAGACACTAAGGAAGGTTTACAGTATTCTCTAAGGGGCCAGCCGGGGCACCCTGAAAGCTGCTTGATTGGGAAATGAGTGAAAGTGGCCGTCTATAGAGCAGTGTTTTGCTTCAGAGGGTGAGGTCTCACTCGCTCACCAGGAGCGGTCACAAAAAGCGTGCTCAGAGAGCAAAGGAACAGAAATACCAACCTGCACGCACAGTGGCACGCGTATTCACCGAGCTAGCAGGATTAAGCCCTACAAAGGCAGATCAAAAATGATTTGCAGGGTACCAATCAGTATCAGCGGGTTTTAACTCTCCAAGGGAAATCTGAGTTGGGGGCCCACTCTGATCTTTCCTTGTTGAAAAAAAGAAAGTCTAATCCATTCACGTAATGTGACAGCCACTGAAGCAACATGTTCAACTTCCACACTGGTGATTAATGTCACATTATGATGGGTTTGAGCTTAACATTTTATAAAAAGTAAAACAAACTAATCATCTTTGCATTTTTTACTACAACTTTCAAATGTTTTACGTCCGTCTGACAGCGTCATGAATATTCTGTGTCCACTTGCTCAAGCTCTTCATCAAAGCAATATCCAATCCAACTTTATTTATATAGCACATTATAACAAAATAGTTGACCAAAGTGCTGTACATCAATAAATATATAAAAAGCAGCATAAATACATTTAGACAAAACAAATGTAAAAGCACGAGACAATAAAACCATACTTGTAGCTGAAAAACTCTCATAAATGATGTAAAAACATATCAAATGTATACTAATAGTAATACTCAAACTTAGGACTGTGTGTGCTTTATGGCTGCACTATTTGATGAAATATATATATTATAAATGTCGTCATACATGCAGCATTCTATCAAATGTCTCCACAAAATACAGCCAACAGTTTTGTAAGAGACTTTCGTCACTTGACTTCAATTCAACTTTTTTTTTTTTTTTAAACATTTCATAAACAAATAGTTGTTGACAAAGGTTTTGCAAAAAAATGTTCACTTTACTTATCAGAAAGGCAATACAGCTCTACATGCTTAACAGTTATAGATTTAAAAAGATATGTATTTTTTTGTAAACACTGCATTAGCATTACATTATCATTTCTGTACTGTTTTAGAATGTAATAGTAAACAATGTCTGCCTGGTGTGGTAGTAAAGATGCATACATTTCTAAAACTCAACCGCTGTGTTTGGAAGATGTGAGTAAAATGTGAATTGTTGTATACTGGCTAAAAAACCTAACAATAATCTAGGGAAACACTTAAAATATGCCCCTTTTAGATAAACTCCAAAAAAGTGAATTGATTGGACCATCCAAAAAGCTTCAAAATGTTTACCATGGCATCCCTAGCATGTAACCAACCGGACATATGGTTCTGATCATGACTATATAATTCCAACTGACCCGTCGACCCGTCTGAGCTACAGCCTGAGGAAACGTGTGTGTGTGTGACAGTGTGTGAGCGCACATGCACGCATGAGAACGGGGTCGCTGGGAAGTGTGTCTGCTGTCTAGGGGGTGGGGGGAGGGGCTCCACACAGAGCCTCATCTAATTACAACCACACCCCCTCCACCCTCAAATGCTGAGCACCCAAACACATACACACATGCTGTTGAGTAAATCTAAAGCAGTATAAAACTCATGAACTGCTAATCAGGTGTGTGTGTGTGACTGTGTGCAGACTGAAGAGAGGAGGAAGTTACTTAAATAGCTTCAGGCACAATGTGTAAAGACAACACAAATTCTATATGAACCACCAGTGTTTTGAATGCAACTTAAGTGGATGTTCACCGTTGAATAGAGTCAAATAAGTTCATATAATGATCAAAACAAGGGAATAAAAACAGCAATGAAAATATCTGAAGACCACTAATCCTTCCCTCATTATTTGGCAAACTAATTCCTGATGTTTCTCACACACACACACACACACACACACACACACACACACACAAATTAAAAACACATGGAGCACCAAAAATAATTACTGACAAAACACTGTTAAATCTACAAAGTTTGATTCTCTCTGACAAGCAATAGCCACTAGGCTCTCTAAATGAATTTGACTGAATGCAATTCATTCAAAAAGTCTTCACGTTGAACAAAGAAAACAGTGTCAAGCTGCAGTTTTAATCATTAACACCCGAGTAGGCGGCTGCTACACATGTGAGAAGACATGCAACTTTCATGTGAACAGCAGATTTACCTTTCACTTCCCTTTGTAGGTTTTGCCAGCACAATGAGTTAAAATGTAAAGGCAGTTTTTTTAGTTAATAATCCTTAAAGCCATTTGGGGAAAGAATTATCCAATCTAAACACAATCATTTCTAAGACCACCACTACTACTTCCTGAACCGAACAAATCATTGACTGAATTAGTTTGAATTAGTGCAGTTTTTACACATGTTGATTTGTAACATTTTAGGGAAGAAGAATCCCCAGAAGTCTAATGAAACATGTTATTGCTACAGAAATATAACTCCACTTGACTTCAATGAACTGCATTGTATAACTAAAACAACCTTTAAAAAACAATGGAGGCAAAATACTGGAAATAAAAAGTGTGAAGTTTAACTTGAAGAAAACAACAAAAACTCACCAGGAGTCTCTCAGCTTTAGTTGTGGCTCTCGTAGTAGTAGTAGTAGTAGTAGTAGTAGTAGTAGTAGTAGTAGTAGTAGTAGTAGTCGAGGCAGTGGTAATGATAGTTGTCCGTAACAATACTAGTCACTCAGTCTGGTTGCTTCCTGGTTCTCTTTTAGTAGCAACTCTTTCTCTTGTGTTGATGTGTTTCTTCTTTCTGACTGTTTTTCCTCTTCCTAACTTACTCTATATTCTTCTCATCTGCACTCCATGGCTGTTTTCTGTCTTTCTATCAGCTGCTTTCTCTATGTGTGTCTCCTTCTTGTTTCTCCCGGCAGTAGTCCACAACAAAGCCCACGCTGCTGCTGCTTCTGCTGCTGCTGGTTCAAGCTGCTGCTGCTGCTTCCCTTCCAATGAATGAGCATGAGGAGGGGGGGGGGGGGGGGAGTGGTGTTTATATTTGCATAGGGGCTAGGGAGGGGTAGACTGAGGGAGGGAAGGGTGGGTATGTTGGATAGTGAGGAGGGATAGGGGGGAGTTGAGCCCTTTATTCATGTTATCTGTAGGCCATATCGACAGTCTACATCAGTCACCTGCTTCTCAGCGAGCCCCTGGGGGAGGGGGAGAAGACGGGGGAGAGGGGTTAACTGTGGGGCTCTCGGATCGGATGGGGGATGGGGGAGGTAAAAGGTTAAACTGGATCAGAAGAGTCCCAAATGAAACTGGGCAAACTCCTGGAGTTGGTGAACACGTATGCAAGCTTTCACTCAACACACACACGAACGAACGAAAGTACGTACGTAAGCACAGCCCAGAAAGAGGTGCCCCCTCGTTGTGACCCTATTCAGGCATTCCCTGGTGAAAGATGGCCAGGTCCAGTGTCAGGAAACAGTGGTGCAGTCGGATATCACCCTGGCTCTGGAACAATGTGGAGCTGAGCATTTAGAGGAAGCCTGCATGGGAAATCCCTTCAGTCTTCTGATAGGGCTGATGTTGCAGATTCAAGGAACAAACTATTTCATACAAGTATGTGAAGCAGTGGTGTATCAACGAGCTTACATATTTGACATCCTTCTTGCACTGCTTATGATTTTAAATGAAAGAAGAGGTTGTAAGGTTCACATAAAGGAAACAACAGCTTTGACTTTAAGGCACTGATGTCATCTTTTTAATAAATAATACCTTGGTAAATTGTGGCAAAATGCCCTAATAAACAATTATTTCCTAGTTTATACTTTAGTTAAGCATTCAAAAATAAAATGCCTGTCTTAGCCTAACTATAGAATATAAAAGGTAATTTTACCATAAATAGACCCAAGCTAGTACCAAGTGTCTGTATCTGTTCAAATGGAGGGGTGCTCTATTATTCTATGCATTATTCGGGCTATTTTGCATTCTGACCCAGTTCAGTTCACCAACAAGCCAAGACAAAGACGTATCACACAAAACATGAAAGAAAAAATTCAGTTTTGCATGATGATTTACCGTCCAGAAAAGAGAAACAATTATTAGAAACTCAATTTTGGCATCCGCTGTAACTTCTTACAAAAAAGAATAGCAGGGTCACAACATGGACATTTTGAGGAAAGTTAATTAGACATTTTAAATGGAGTAGTAATTACTGTCTCTCACTCCCTTTCTCACATGTACAGCTATATCAGCTCATTAAAACCTCAAACATGCCCTACTTATTCACTTACAGTACTCCCATACAAACATAGCTGTCTGCTATTGCTATTATCATCACTATTTATTTCTTCAAAATGGACTAACGCACAAAGAGTACATCTGTGTCATGCTCTCTGCAAACACAGACCTGGATCACAACAACTTTGATTATGGATTAGACAATGGTCAAGCAGACAGTTGTATGAATTCATCTGCTGCACAAATCTGTTTACTTCTTTGGGGACAAACTCGTGCTGGTGCACACATATTTGGGAATCTGGAGTGCTAACCAACCCACAAACTGTGAAATATGACAACCCTGTCAGTTGTGTTGGCTGACTGGTCAGAAAATCTGGGATTCAACCAGACAGATTTGTCTTCCCCTTCCTTAATCGGTTCATTAGATCAGTGGTTCTCAAACTTTTTTCAGTAATGTACCCCCATTGAAAAAAAAATTCAGCCAAGTACCCCCTGATCAGCGCAAAAACAATTAGTTTAGGAAAAAATGCCTATATAAAGAGGTACAGTAAAACAACAACCTTGTAACTGAGAAACACTTAAATGCTACATTTCAAATGTTTACTATCCATCACTAAATTCATGGCAAACCAATTTTAACATCATGCAATAACACTAAGACGACATTAGTTGCATTGAACTGATCTTTTTAATAAGTTGTACTTACAATTGAGTGAAAAACATGCGCTTGTGCTTTACTGAGGACCTTTGTCATTCTCAGTGACAGGGAGGCAAACTGCAGTTATTACACTTCGCGTTTTGAAATATGTGAAACTCTGTTCATATAAAACCCACACTGCTCAAACTTCGTTACTTTTCCTAAAAATGTGTATATTTATTTATTTTGGGGCGAGCGGAATGAAGAGAAAAAATATATGAGCATTTTATGAGCATGGGATTTTGACCCCTCATATAAACATTATGCATAATGCTGCGCTATACTTTGCAGCCACAAGCCGTTGCCAAGCAACGCTTATTGTTTAGGTGTCCTTTGATAAGCAGGCAGTCATATCATTAGCTATAACTAGCTAGATCTGATAGATTTGGAAATAAACGCGAGTGAAGTCCGGACGCGAGAGAGAGAGATCAGAGACCAGATCAGCTGCTGCTGACGGAGAACACGCAGCTCTGCATGATCACAGCTCCGCCGCAGACCGTTGAGTGGAGCAAAATTAAATACACTAAGAGTTAGACCTAACACACTTAGCTAGTTTTCTACTCTGGAACCATCTATACTAGTTATACATATGTGTATTCTTTACTGTCCGGTCACTTATTACAGGTTCAGCGAGCTGCACGAGACTGACGGGCTGTCAGGAGAGGGAGAGGAAAAGAGAGCACCCCGTTTATTTTTCCCATTTCATTATCCAGAATTACTGTAAACCTTTGAATAAAGTAGTTAATCTACTATTAGTAGTTTGTTTAAATGCATTATGATGTTGTTTTTTTCATTAACATAAAATAAATCTCACGTACCCCCTGCAGTACTCCAACGTACCCCTAGGGGTCCGCGTACCCCCATTTGAGAACCACTGCATTAGATCATACAATCCCCATCTGAGTGTCCGAGGATCTCCACCCAGGGCTTGCCTTGTAAAGGTGCACTATATTTTCTAAGAATTGTGAGTAGATAATGTATTTTTTTTTATTCAAACCAACTAACCTGGCTCAAGCTCAAGCTACATTCTCTCCAACAAAATCATTGTGTGTTCTGGAAGAATTCCACAGACACAAATGACATTTCACTTTATATGTATGTATGTTTAAATCTCAGTGCAGTGCAGACCTGTAGAAGAGCTGAGCTGCCATGGCTTCCTCATCTCACAAGCAGAATGGGGATAGTTTCTAAAAACAACCTTTTCCTTACTTATTGCTCTAACACAACTTATTAGAATACCAAAAATGGTGATCCCCGTTCTCCTCTTTTCTTGTCATGAGTGCCACTGGTAAGCATGACTCACCGATTGTTTTCTTGTTGACAAAGTTCTCACTAGGGATAGGGCAGCTCACATTATAGGTTTAAAATAAGTCTGTGTTTATTTTTATGAATCCAGTCATTAGATTTATCTAAAAAGGCACATTTGAGTCTTGCCAATACAGACCACTCCAAAACAGAAAATGGCCCCTGGTGAGCTCTAGAGGCAGGTATAGGGATGTTGCATCATGACAGCTCTCTAAACACACAATGATTACCGTAGTATTTTATAGACCAGGCAGTCTCATATAAAAGCAGACATTAACGTCTCACTGGTGTAACACTATACAAACACTGGAGGCTGAAAACTCGACTGCCTCAACGCCCTACTGAGGACTGAGAAATGTAACTGCTGCCATCCATCAACAAAATGAAGGTTGTTGGTCCGAGGTATTCAAAGCCACCTGTTTCCTGTCCAGCGGGCACCAACAACAGGGTCAATGGGAGGAAATTGCTGGATGGGAGCTAATGTATCTAACAGCAAGCATGAGGATGATTGATATTTGCAGCATCTGCAACATTTCTTCAAATGTTCCAAATCAACATATCCACTCGAGTCATTGGTCAAAGTCATTTTGATGGATGAGAAATGTCTAAATATCAGCCAAAGAAACTAAACGGATAAACCTTCAACATTAAGCTTCAGCATTAGCGCACATCATATGTGACATGCTCCTGTAACTGCTGTGTCTAATTAACATATAATTACATCCTGATTAATAATTGTGGCTCAGTGCTGCGTTCACTCTTTAATAATATCAATTGAAGCTCTAATTTGTGCAGAACATATAGGGAATGTTTTTTCTAAGTGACATTCAGGAGTCCACATGGGGTCCATGGGAAAATTAGGAGTATATCAAAACACACAGAAGAATGTGGTTTAAAGTTCTTGTTATCTGAAGGGGCCTCAGAAGAATCTGCCATTTTACATTTCTCAGAAACAAAACAGTAGATATAATACGAGGCAGTTCTCAGTCAAATTAGATGACAAGTGCAAACAATGGAACACTATTCAGAGGATTATGAACAAACATTTCTGGGCATACATGACAAAGTCTGTGTCTCTCAGAGTAAGTCAGTGTTTTTTATTTTGCTCGGACTGCCAAGCTTTTTTGCCACATCTTTCAATGCGCAAAATGGAGCCAAAAGCAGACCAATACATCACACATTTAAAAAAAAAACAGCCTCTGGTTATGTAAAACACTGGATTAATATACGAGTGGGATATTTTCAAGCAAACCCGCTGAATCTTTAGGGAACTTGGCAGACTAAATGTGGAGGTCAGAGCTGCGGGTCACAACCTCTACAACAAAAACAACCAGCTCAACACAGAGCAGAAGGAAAAAACACAGAGGAGATTCACAAATAAAAATCCAACAATTAGAACAGATGTTGTCATTTATAAGTTATTCTACATTTTAAATTAACTTGATAGGGTGAACATGTGTGCCTTTCTGAACAATAACACACACTCAAGGGTCTTGCAATTGTAGACTTCAGTTCATTGTTAACCTTCTAAATTACGCCTTCATACACACTCACATAATTATCTATAGGATGTCACTAAAAGAGTTTATCTCATTAAAAGAATAAAGGAACCAACATTTAGCAAGGTAATTACACTGCTCATTAAGCCATTAGTTCATGATACCACATAATTACCTTGAATAAGTACTAAGCAATTCATCTACCCCAAATTAAATCTGTGGTATTTACAAAAAACTTTTTTCTTTCTATGAGATTAAGAAAATAAGCAACATATCTTTCACTTTTTTTATAGCATTATTAGCTATCGTTCCTGCTTGTCATGCTGCTTGTGTCTGCCACAATAGGCCTCCCTTGTGTTTTGCAGAACATCAACTGCATCAAAATGAATAATCCTACAATGTAACATCAATTATTATGAAGTTCAATGAGTACTTCATCGACAACAGGTCACAGTTTGCCAAAGATCTACTCAAATGCTTGCACTTTGTGATGTAAAGTCTCAGCGACAGCAAGACAGACTGAATAAGCTCTGAACAAGGCCTCTCTGTCTTTATAATGGCTCAAGTCTGCGCCCGAGAAATATGACACCCACTATCGGGAATGATTAAGAAGAGAGAGCACCAAACAAAAAACCCTTTAAAGAAAACTCTACAAGTACGCTGAGCTGTCAGTCACAGAATTTGACCAACTCAGCTCTCAGCCTGTAATGATGAAGCAGACGCATCAGAGTTTGTGCTCTGCTGCTCTCTAGTGGGGGCAATTGAATAATGTAGTTTGAAGATCTGAGATAAAATACCCCTTTCCCCTTAAAAACAAGAACAACCAAGTAAGTCTGTGCACTAAACTATCCAACTATTGGCATGAATAATGGTCCAAACTAAGATCTTAAAACAATCATGGGATCATAGCTGGAAACATTAATTTGTATTATAATTTGTATGAAAATGTATGCATTATCATGATTGGTAATATACAAATGTGACATATTGTTTAGTGGAAACCAGTGGCATCAGCACAAGCTATATCATATATTGATACCCACAGAAAATAGCATTAAAAAGCCTTAAATAACAATTTTTACACTCTACACGTTACATGACAATCGATACAAAATAAATATCAGTATATATCAATAAGTATTACTTACAGAAATTTCCGGGCGGCTGTAAACTGTGTTTCGTCAGGGCACACCAGCCGACAGGGAACACGTCTCTGGAGTCAAAGGGGCACCAGTAATCAAAGGCGCCTCGCCAGCCGTCGAACATGACGAAAATCTCCAGACCTCTGACCTCTCCAACTGTGGCGGGACAAATCAGGTAGGGGTTCTTCCTGTCTACCGCCTCCAGCTTCATGCCAGGCTGGAAGTAGTTTTTAACTGCTGTGGCTGGTTCCTAATGACACACACACATAAACAAACACATTAATACTGTACAATCCGATTATCTCTGTTTCTATCCTGAAAGTATTTGAACATGATTATTTATTAAGAAACAACATTTTAACTGTGTTTCATTAAAAAAAATCACAATTTTCTCCACTTTGCTGTAATAATATATGCCGCTGTGCCAAATCCAGTGTAATGAGGACCCCACCAACTGTGCTCATTACTGCAATAGAAAAAGAAAAAATTAAACTACACATTTTATAATGTGAACTCAAAATGTATTCTTCTATTAATAACCCAATTATAGAGAAGAAATACACATCTTTACTTCAAATAGTTACATCTAAATATTGTACAGTATGTTTTTGGTCAAATGTTACATTCATTTAAAACGCTGACACCTTGAAAGTGAGTCCCTATTCAAAATGAAATGCTGTATTACTTTTTTAATGAAACCAAGAATAAATTGACAGCAGATGTGTCAATTCATTTTTGGCAGCTATGGGGCTTCAGTAGCGTCTACTCGTTGCCTTTACCTTTTTAAAAGCAGAGGCAGGGGCCATCTCTGCTCCACTCAGCGTCCGCAGGAGGAACATGGGCCATGAGGAAGCATTCATCCTGAAACCTGAACAGAAAATCTGATTTATTTAAATTATTAAAACCCGAACAGAGTTGTTGGCAGTATGAATCATTTTGCCTAATGACATGTTTACCCGTTTAAAAACTGCATGTCCAACAGCACATGCAGTTACTACTTGCTACTGACTTTGAGCCTTTAGCCTACCATTTACTAATAACGCTCAAGAATTCCTCTAATGACCATGCTTTCATCGTCTTAGACCAGGGGTCGGCAACCCGCGGCCCACATGCGGCCCTTTAAGCCCTCTGCTCTGGCTCCCTTGAGCTTAGACAAAAATAAGAAGGAAATAAAATAAAAGTAGTTGTAGGACTATTTATATTTTGTTGCACGGTTGGAAATGTTTCTTATCTTGTATTTTGAGGTGATACTGTGACACATAAATAAAAAACAAAACGGTTTTAATTAGGTCAACTAAAATATGCGTCACATCCTGCGTCACGGTCCCGCGCGAGCGCCTTTTCTTGGAGGCGCTCGCGCGGGGACCCCCGGCTCGATGAGCGAACTATGGATAAATCAAAGAAAAGTACCGGAGGAACACAGGATTTAATTCTGTGTGGACAGAGTTATATGCTTTCACAGCAAACGATGCTGGTTTACCGGTATGTTTGATATGTAGAGAGAAGTTGTCAACGGTGCTGCAGCCTTTACGTATCGAGGAACAACAAGGGAGAGGAAGACAGCTGACAATCTTCAGTCATAATTCAATGGGGTATGTAATTTATTTCAGAAACCACTTTTTGTTATATTCCATGGAATGCTCTTAACGTCCCGATAGCAATGAATATATTAAATGCTTTGACAATAAATACATACAAAAATGTATCTCTGGAAGCCATAGCGCTGTAAAAAAGCACGACCAATCATTTTAGCCAACCCGGTTAAAATAACTGGATGGCCTACCTGCCTGTAAGCCTTCCATCTGTGCACATTGCACAAACTTATCTCGTGGCCTCATTGATGATGCGCGTTCGTGTGTGTTGGAGGAGGGAATCTGTAAGAAAGTCTGAAGGAAGAGGCCTATTTTTTCCGGTTGTGTATCTTCAAATTCTAGCGCACACGAGCTGGTTTCTCCATTCTTACCTACCCTACCTTTAACTCGTTTTAGGGTGCAGCTATATGTTATATTTATTTCAAAGTGGGCCCATTTTAATAATATTTTTTTTTCCTTCAAATGTGCAGAGGACTCCCCAAGTGCTGTGTTTAATTTATTTTAAAGTAGGCCTGTGTATTATTTGTAATTCTCCTTATAGGAGTTCTTTGTTTCTTATTAGAGGTTAACAGTTTTATATCATGTAATAAATAGCCTAATAAATGCAAAAAAACTGTAGTTTTTGTCTGATATAACAATAAATACAACTTAGCTATCAAGCTATGAAATATGTTTTGCGGCTCCAGACAAAAAATGTTTGGGGAAAAAGGAGCAAAATGGCTCTTTTGGTCAAAAAGGTTGCAGACCCCTGTCTTAGACGCATAAGGTAAAGGAAGAAGAGACTTTATAATTTCTAAAAGATCTGATTATATCTAGGATCACAGCATATCATGACATATAAGAAAACGTTATTTAATTAACATCATCTGTTCAATTTCAACTTCAGATGTGTATTATTGCAGAGACTGGTTGGGTACGCTTAAATATTCAGAATTTTAAAAAAAGCAACCACATAGATGCTGAGATTATTTTGGATTTGACTTGCTAACACAATTAAGGGAAGCGGCAGAAATGCACAAAAAGGAGCAAGAGACAAATAAAACACGGATATATGCTGCTGTACTATATTAAAAAGGAAAATAAGCAGCTGTACATACATAACGAGAAAAATAATAATAATAATACTAGCCTCTAATTAAACTGAAAGAATTTACTGTATTCAACAAATTGTAATGCCCGTACGTAAATGCCATGGAAACAGAACGTGGCTCTGTATAAAGCGCTGTTGACCATTTGCACACCTTTTTCAAAACACACCCGTGGAGAGCGAACTCCTTGAGATTCAACATGCAGGAAAAAGGAATGCATCACGAAAACGGCTGTTGAAACCCGGAGAGGCTGGATATCACCCTCAGTTCCCCAGTTAAGAGCAGCACCTGCAACTGGCCATGTGGGCCTTGTGTGGGTATACATGGCAGGTAAAACTTTTTTTTAATTGATCATTACCCCTTATATCATACAAAGCCATTTCTGTGTTGAAATAAGTGAACATTCTTTAAGGTGGAAAGTTCATAGAATGTTGGCAGTTGGAATCAAGAAGGAAATATGACTTTGTACGATATCTTGAATAAATAAATACACATTTTGAAAATATGATTTTGTTTCAATTTTCCTTTTACTCAAAGTATTATTTATGTATATTCATAATATAACATGCTAATATCAAGCTCCAGATTATTTCCCGCAAAACACAGCGTAATTATTCCCAATTATATTAATATTAAATCACAAAAAGAGACGGAAAAGGTATACTCAGATCTTGTACTTAGAAGTACCAGAGTGTAGCAATACACTGTTACAAGTAAAAGTCCTGCAATCAAAATGTTACTCAAGTAAAAGTAGAAAGGTATTGGCATCAGAATATCCTGAAATTATCAAAAGTAAAAGTATGCATTATGCAGATTGGCCCCTTTTCAGAATAATATATATTATATGTTTTGAGTATAACTATTCATGCATTAATGTGTTTATCAAAGCTGGTAAAGGTGCAGCTAGTTTTTAATTACTTTGTTTAGTGCAGGTAGCTTGTGAATATTACTCCAATGTCACAAAAGTCTGATTTTAGTGTTGATTGTATTTCACATCATTAATCCAAAATCTGCAAAGTAACTAAAGGTATTCAATAAATGTAGTGGAGTAAAAGTACACGATTTACCTATGATTTGTAGTGGAATAAAGTAGCAACAGAATTAAATACTTGAGTAATGTACAAGTAACTCAAATGTTACTTAAGTACAGTATTTGAGTAAATGTACTTAGTTAAAAACCACTGAGTGTATTTCATATCTAGTATGAATGTTGAGGTCACATGACAAAGAAGCTATTGTGGTGACTCTAGTTAACCATAATTCACTTTTGGGTCACAGTTCCTACACGGACCTTATTTAGTGTAACACCGGAGATATAGGTTGCCAAGCTAGAGCTAGCAACGCTCTCTAACGGATTTTTTGTGTGCTCATGGGCTGTTTTTTTTACATTAAAAATAAACCTTTAGTGGATGCCTTAACGTTTTCTTCTCTCGTGTGCACACTCGGCAGCGCAGCGTACGACGGGCTGTCGGGCTCGCTGTCGGGGGAGGACATTTTTCTCAGACTTTTGGCCGAATTTCCTGATCTGTCGCTGCCCACTTTCTCCGCGCTCACCACCAAACATGGCGTGGAGCACCACGTCACCACCGAGGGGCCTCCAGTCTACGCCAGGGCCCGACGGTTGAAACCTTCTAAGCTAGCCGTAGCGAGGGCGGAATTCGCAACCATGGAACGCCTGGGCATCGTCCGCCGCTCCAACAGCCCTTGCGCCTCTCCTCTGCACGTCGTGCCCAAGCCGAACGGCGGTTTCCGCCCGTGCGAGGATTACCGCCGACTCAACGATGCCACTACACCTGACCGCTACCCGGTGCCACACATACAGGACTTTTCAGCGCATCTGGCCGGCACGAACCACCAGGTGCCCATGCACCCCCTGGACATTTCCAAAACGGCAGTAATAACGCCTTTTGGACTCTTTGAGTTCCTGCGGATGCCTTTTGGGCTCAAGAACGCCGCCCAAACGTTCCAGCGCCTGATGGATTCGGTGCTGCGGGACCTGCCGTTCGTGTTCGTGTACCTGGACGACATCCTCGTCGCCAGCGTTTCAGTGGAGGAGCACCTGTCTCACCTCCGGGCCCTGTTCACGCGGCTCAGTGAACATGGATTGATCATCAATCCTGCAAAGTGCCAGTTCGGGGTGTCTGACATTAACTTCCTCGGGCACCGCGTCACCAAGGACGGTGCAACACCCCTGCCGGCGAAGGTGGAGGCTATTGCGGCTTTTCCTCGCCCGCTTACAGCCCGGTCGCTGCGTGAGTTCCTGGGGATGGTGACTTTCTACCACCGCTTCATCCCCCGGGCCGCCCACATCATGCGGCCATTGTATGAGGCTCTGAAAGGCAAGACCCCCGTTCAGGCGATCGACTGGACAGCAGAGGTGGAAGTCGCTTTCACTGAAGTTAAAACCGCGCTGGCTCACCCTTCATCCACGGCTCCCATCTCCATCACTACGGATGCTTCGGACTACGCAGCCGGCACGGTGCACGAACAGTGGCTGGACAGAGCTTGGCAACCGCTCGCTTTTTTCAGCAGGCAGCTGACGCCGAGGGAACGCAAGTACAGCGCTTTTGACCGGGATCTCCTGGGTCTTTATTTGGCTGTGCGGCACTTCCGTTTTCTGTTGGAAGGCCGTGAGTTCACGGCGTTTATAGACCACAAACCGCTCACCTTTGCCATGTCAAAGGTGGCGGAGCCTTGGTCGGCACGTAAGCAGCGGCAGCTCTCCTACATTTCGGAGTTTACCACAGACATTAAACACGTGGCTGGCAAGTCGAACTTGGTTGCCGATTGCCTCTCCAGGGTCGTCATCGGAGCCGTCCAGCTGGGCCTGGATTATGCTCGTATGGCGGCGGACCAGGTCACCGACTCCGGCGTCCAGAGTCTGAAGACGGAGAGCGCTGGGCTGCGCCGTGAGGACGTGGTGTTCGGCGACGCGGGCATCACCCTTCTGTGCGACGTCTCTACGGGCCTGTCACGACCGGTCGTCCCTGCCAACTGGAGGCGTCCTGTTTTCAAGGCGGTGCACGGCTTGTCTCACCCTGGCGTTAAACCTTCGGTGCGCTTGGTGGCCGCGAAGTTTGTCTGGCGTGGGCTGAAAAAGGATGTAAGAGCTTGGGCCGGGGGGTGCGTGGCTTGCCAACGCGCTAAGGTGCACCGCCACACGAAGGCCCCTTTGGAGCGGTTCCTAGTGCCAGAGAGGAGTTTTGATCATGTTAACATCGACCTGGTAGGTCCGTTGCCCTCCTCTCAGGGTTTTTCCTACCTCCTCACCATGGTGGATAGGACGACCCGTTGGCCGGAGGCGGTTCCTTTTGTTTTCGACTTCAGTCGCTGACGTGGCTAGGGCTTTTATCGCGACGTGGGTGTGTCGTTTTGGCACCCCGTCAGACATTTCCTCGGACAGGGGCTCACAGTTCACTTCAGGGCTCTGGGGCTCTGTTGCAGACAGTTTGGGGGTCAAACTGCACAGGACTACCGCTTACCACCCCCAGCCTAACGGCCTCTGCGAGCGCTTCCATTGCTCTATGAAGGCGGCGCTCAAGGCCGGCCTTACGGACGGTAACTGGGTCGACAAGCTACCCTGGGTGATGTTGGGCCTGAGGACCGCGCCTAAGGAGGATCTGCAGTGCTCCACGGCGGAGATGGTTTACGGTCAACCCCTGAGAGTCCCAGGGGAATTCCTACCCAAGGCAGCAGTTCCTTGGTCTCCTACGGCTCAACGGGTTTTCCTGCAAGATGCGGCGGAGGCTTTCGTTCCGGTTGCGTGTTGTTCCTCCCCGCCGCACGGACTTTGTTTATCTGTGAATTCTGGGGGGGCTTGTGTGGTGACTCT
Organism: Notothenia rossii; assembly: GCF_949606895.1. Classification (NCBI taxonomy): domain Eukaryota; kingdom Metazoa; phylum Chordata; class Actinopteri; order Perciformes; family Nototheniidae; genus Notothenia; species Notothenia rossii. The sequence continues at coordinate 24,987,025 of NC_136904.1, forward strand.
AGTTAACCATAATTCACTTTTGGGTCACAGTTCCTACACGGACCTTGTTTAGTGTAACACCGGAGATATAGGTTGCCAAGCTAGAGCTAGCAACGCTCTCTAACTTGACTCTCATCACTGAGTACATGTCTGATATCACTATTGCTTGATAGAAAATAAAGAGTGGAAATCCATCTTAAATACTCCGCCTCCGACTCCTTCTTACCGGCACTACACTATTGACATTTTTTAATTATTAGCATACTTTTCAGTAATAGGCTTAGGCAAATTAGCAAGGTATGGAAGATAACATTGTTGAAAACCCTGTCAAACTAAGAGAGAAGACGTCATGGATACGGATCAAGTTCCCAGGAAGTGCGCCGGACTCTGAGGAAAATATTTGTTGTGGCCAAACGGCGGTACTACACATCCGTATCAGTTGCTGGGCCCGGAAAGACTTTTTCTCATTGACTAACTTTGGGAAAGAGAAGTCTGTAAATCGTTGGATAATTTTTTTTAAATCAAATAAGCTACCCAGTATGAACATTTGTATAGCCCTTATTAAAAACATTCGCTCCTCAAGTTATAAAATGTGCTAATAGCGTTATTCTGACAGTTATTTTCCTCGGCATTATGAACACGGATCTACATCCATGGATCTAACCCACGGGACCGCGCCGTGGGTTAGATCATGTGACGTGTTCAGTACTACATGAGTTTTACCTTTACCCATGGATGCACAATAAGAACGGATGATATGAATACTTTCGTGACGTTTCGCTCTCTCAAAAGTACGGCCATTTTATCTTCATGCGCCAATGAGCAACTCTCATAGGAATGAACGAGGCCCCGACTCCCACGCTATATCCAGTTCTATCCATGATCCGGATATACAACCTGAAAATAACTTCACCGCGGTCATTTGCGTCGCTTTTGCAGCATAACACCATAGCCTGCATAACACGCTCACCTCACCTTCCACCTGAATTGAAAACGGTTGATAAACTGCTAAAACGTCAGAAAAACAAAATAGTGTCTGCCTAATTAAAATCAGTTTGATTCAATAGTGATCCTTCCTTACACTAACTTAAAGTCAATGAACACTGAGATGGGGTGAGGAATCATAACCTCACGTGTTGCAGATCAAGCTGCTGTTTCACTGTAAAACGTGCATCCACACTGAAAGTCAACCATACTCTTCTGTCGGGAAATGCAATGACTAAAACCACGAAACAGTGAGTAAATAGCGTATATAAATAATAATGTGTTAAGCTACAAGTATTGTGTTAGTCCATTAGCCATTATGCTAATATATTCAAGGTAAAATCCCATAGGCTTATGCTAATAACATTAGCGTTCTGTACCTGTGGTGAAAACTTGACAATCAGGGACTTTTTCTTAGCAGTGAAGCTTGCGATTCATAATAGAGCAACATTGTGTTTCTTTTAGTTAAATCTCATTTCTGAAAATCAATTTCTTTGGTTAAACTTTTTTTTTTTTTAAATTAACTGTATAGTGCCAGCTTTTAACCAATTTTCACAGTGGCTAAACAGTGGAATTACAACTTCCGGGTCCGTCACGTGACACCATTGGTCCAATACATGTATTATCAATAGACTATTTGAAAAGAGAGGATAGTGAATCTGTTTATCAGGTAAACTTCCCAGTTTAAATGCTCAGTATACAAGAAAGTGCATACTGAGTATATCCCAAGACAAAAAATGTAGCAATGAAAATGTCCTGGCTGTGGAATGGATAAAGTATCTCTGATTATAATGCCAAATACAGTATGCCAAATACACCTGGATGTCTTTCTGCCTCTGGTTGCGATTGAAGTTTACAGGTCAACATGCTTCTCTGTAGTAGAATGTCCATATTGTATACACTCTGCATGCAACAGTTAACAATGTGTAAAGGCAGCTACAATACCTATTGAACATAAACAAAAAACGATGTCATTCCAAAAGCATCACGACATCACCTGCATAACCTCAAGTATCTATGTTTAAAGACACTCACCCAGCGGTGGCTGCAGCATGTCTCCGGTCCTCTCACAGGTTCCTATTGGCTGGATGTCTAACGAATCAACCAGTCTCCAGAAGTCGTTGGTGTTGTCACTTCCATCCAGACGCAGGCGTAGGCGAGTGCCCATCATGCCCATCACCGTTGCAATGCACACAGAGTTAGAGTTGCGAGGGTCCCGTGCCTCAAGCTTCATTCCCGCTTTAAAGTCATTAGAGGGGGGAATTCTGGACTGCAGAGGGACACAAGGACCTTGAGTCACTATCATGTTTTGTGAGGACACATATTTTATGTATTACACATCTAATTATACTCCAATTAATAAATTGTGATTTATTTGAAAAACACAGTAGGCTACGTTGTAATATTGTGCATACTGCAACTTTGTATGTATTTACAGTAAATAGAGAATAAAGCTGCCGATATTCATCGTCTAATGTAGCCTACTCAGCCAATTTCTTCCTACTGAAAATTTTTTATGTAAATCTTTAAAAATGTGTCAATAAAACTAAATTGTTTTCCTTTAAAAGCTGGTGGGGTAGCAGTATTAAATAAACTCTTTGATTTTGACTATTTTCAGCCAGCAGCGGTTTATTTTACTTTATTTTAAAAATAAACTCATGTTCATCGTAATAAAGAAACATATCACTCACTACAACAAGGGGATGTGTTTTTAATCTTTTTTTTTTTTTAAAGAATGGAGCTCTATGGCACGGAAAAATACTCAGTATTCCTCAGACAATTGTTAGGTTTTATTTTGCTCTTGGTCTTTGTTAACAGTGAGACAAATAGAGAATATACCTCAAACAACACATTATAACCAAACAACCCTAATTTAAAAACAAAAAAATGGCGGAGTTATAGCAGACTGTATTTAACCATTTTTAAGATACAAACATTTAAAGAAAACAACAAGGAGTATGAATAACATTGGACCCTTTAAATGCAATGATAATAAAAAAGCAGCTAACCTGTTTGAAGCAAGTCGGTGACGCTGCAGTCGAGGACGTTTCTCTCAGATATTCTTCCCATCTGAATGATTCTAGCATAAAAAACAAACGGATGATTATTATAAGATCAGAAACTGCTTTACAGGTTCAAGTATGAGTACACATACAAAAAATGTCATTGAGTGTTTTGGGTTGCTCTGTGTATTGCTCACATACACAGAAATAGACAGGTAAAACAAGGTTAAACATTTACCTAAGATATAAGTATTTATGTGCTCTAGGTGAAAAACAAGATAATAAAATTATTAAAAGAGTTGGTGCAGAGTGCATCCTGAAAAAAATAATTTTAATATAATAGAGTTTTTTATAAAATCGAACATATTGTTTCTTTTTTTTCCAATAGCTTCCATGCAATGTGACCAATCAACTTCAAATCTGACCCAATGTTTGTTTTACTAAGGACACATAAGACATGCTATAAAAAACAAATAGCTTAATCAATAATTTTTCGGAAAGTGTTTCTTTTTTTTCTTCTTCAATGTATTGTAAAGGCCTTCAGCCACAGAGCATTATCCAACATAATATTGAACTACATTTAGCATTATTCAACTGATAGTTTGGAAGTAATGAGTTGCAGTTGGGAGCAAAACAACCATGTTTACTTGTTTATACCTTTGTTGCTAAATCTGCACCAGCCAGGAAGCTGAAGAGAAATACTCAAACAAGACTTTGAAAAAAAAGAATCTTTGGAAAAAATCTGGGAAAACTGGAAAAACCTTCTTAAAATGGAGTTTAACATATAGATTAAAATATGTTATTTACCCACACCAGAAATGTATATAAGATAATAAACATAGGTTAGTGCTCGTTCTGGAACCGAAGCGGCTGGATTACAAAAGCTATTATCTGAAAGTTTTAGAGGGTTAATGAAAGGATTAACTCTGAACAGAAAGAAGCCAGAGATCAGAGTTGCCAACCATTAGATTTGTCGAGGGGAGATCCTGCTGTGATGCTGCTGCGTCTCTCTTTCTCCTCTTTCTGATCTGAAATCAAAAGACGATTGAACTGCTCATCAGAATGTGGGAGCTGCTGACATACAGACTTTAATTACTGTGAGAATGAAGGCATAAAACCTGCTATGGGAATAGTTCTGAGAAAAGAAAGACTACCAAAAAATCGAATTATGTGGTTGGAAAGCGTTAGTGAGTATTTGTTATCCTTCTGTGTTTGTTTTATGATCAAACTGGTGTTGAAGTCTAGTACATTTGTTCAGTCAGCACTGTGTAGGCCTACCTCTGTGTGGTGTTCGGCCCATGATGACCACAGTTAAACGTGCAGGGTAAGTGAAGTCGGACAGGCTGCTACCTGCACAGACACAGAACAGGAGGGAAGGGTTTCATGTGATATTGAACAGCATTTCAAGTAAAAAGATGACAGTATTGTTTAGATATATTGTTTAAATAGTAAATACACATCTTTGATTCACATCCGCATCAAAATTAACAGATTTGAAACTAATGTGCAACAATCCTTTCCCTTTGCACTGACTTTGCATCGGATCCTATGTGTATGTTGGGTGAAAAAGTACCTAATGTTCTAAAATACATTTCTGATTTGCCTCTGGTAAAACTAAACATGGAAAAGTGTTTATGCACCATGACACAAACTTCAGGGAAACTTTTAGGGTTTTTTTTCAATTAAGGCTTCAGTCTTTTATGTTTGCCCCTTAATTTAATTATCTTTATTTTTATTTGGTTGATTTGGGTTTGTTTATTTATATCCTGCACTAACATTTTACAGGGTAAGGGTTTTTTGTAATTTATATAAAAAACGGTCTGTGTAGCCAAGGCCAAGGTTGTTTTCCAATCTATACCTAAATATTCACTGAAGCTCCAAATGGGTGTATAATATATTTAAATATTCCCCCAGTAATGCAATAGTAACATTTGCTAAAGCTACTTAGCTGTTTAAAATCGAAACTTGGCCTTTTTTTTTTTAAATATTGTTGTCTGAGGTACGAACAGATGAGACCTTTGACACATTGGAGACAAATAAAGGCATAAAGGTCATGGTAAACAAGTTGGTTTGAGGAACAGAAAAACTAAATAATGTCATAATCAAATTGGATTAAAACAGATAATATTTGACAGTCTCTAAGGATGCATTACATTCCAATAAAAACATTTAATCCTATTCATTTTGCCGAACAAATAATTATGACACTGCATAAACCCTACCAACAACATGTTCACTCATGCCGATTTGAAATGTGTCAAAGGTCTCTACATTTCAAGTTTTGCTTCAGGACTAACCTTTACTCCTAATACAGGTTACATAATATTAATAAAATAAAATAGTTACCACACGATCAACGCTGAAAATTTGGCCCAAACATGTAGGTTCACAAAAACTCTGAACATACTCCCACTCCCTGGAAATTCTGTACATAGTGATAGCTCAAGAATGAAGCAAAACAATTATCCACGGTATGAGAGCATCAAAAAATGTTGTGATGGACTGTAATCCAGAAATGTAGATGTTATATTCGCTTCAGAAGCCAGAAAATGTCTCCTTTTCCTGGTTTAAAAATCTCAGCATCTGCAATGCATTGTGTCTGTCCCTCCCTCTGAAGACCCTTCTGTCTCTGCAGCGAATCCCATTGAGCCAGAAGGAGCCATAAAGATTCCAAGCTGCCATAAAAAGCCATTACGACGTGTGGATGCGGGACGTCTGCGGGGCGACATGAAAAGGATTCCAACTCTGCTCTTCACTCAGCTGCAGCCTGCTTCAGTGTTTGCTCTGCTCTGCCTCTCTTGCTCAAGAGAGTCTGACACAAAACACCCATCAGACCAGGAAGCACTTCATTTTACAACCCCCATTTGCACTAAGGCACCCACTTATCTAGGATTAGAGTAATGTTCACTAACCTGAACAGTGAGAAGATCTGAAAAATGACCCTGAGATCTGGTTTCAGGAGGGGTCATAACTTTTCCTTGACATGAGGAGCTGTCACAATGTGACTTATGGTGGTTTTTCTCATGTGATAAAAGAAATGCACAAATAGTTATACTCAAAACTTTACACTCAAGATGTTTTGTTCTTATGATACTTAATTTGAAACAAAAAAAATTCAGACATGTGAGAGGTTTCGGAGAAATGTACAAGTTGGCCTGGTGTATCACCCACAATTGAATTTCAGTGGAAGTAGTTGGAAGTTCAAAGCCCAAATACATTCCCACAAGACAAAGAAATAAAGCAGTCAATCTATGGAAGAAAAAATGACTTGATTTAACAATTAAAGGTTTGGCTATCCAATAGTTATATTATATATATATATATATATTATATTATATTATATATATGATATATATATATATATATAATGTATTATTTAAAGATAATAATTACACACATTACCGCCGGGAGGCTGAGGGGTGTGACCCGCTGCAGACCGTCACCTCCAGGGAGGTAACTTAAAACATGGTTTCATATCCAAAAAAACTTTCATTTCAGAATGTTTTTCATAAAAACAGTTTTCCTGATACTAACATTTAGGTCTCATCTCTGTGACTTAAGATTGAACGTGTGGTTGATGAAAAGCACACATCTTTTTCATTTGCATGATGCAGGCTCGGAGGGGAAACACTGAATCAGCAGAAGAAGAAATTAGATTTTAAGAAAGGCATGTGACGCATTTTCTTTTGCGTTATGGTCCCAGTTTGTGGGCGGGACAGTGGTCATTATACAGGGCTAAACCATACAGTCTATAGGCTAAACACCGCTAACGTTTCGATACAAAACGGAGCGTGATAGGAACATTATAAGGCTGGAAGATCGCAAACGTGTTTTGGGTTGAAGTGTAACCCTCTTCAGGAATCCAGTAAACAAAAAGCAAAGGGGGAATCTGCAGAGTTCAACGTAGCTCCTGAACGCAGCGAGCTGTCCGCCTGAACAGAAAACAGTATATACACGCTGTCTGAGTCACTGCAGGGACAAACAGCAGCTAACCTGACCGCTTATCCCTTCAAACCCGTCACTGGCAGCACATCAGAGTAATAATGAGACAGCAGCCGTACCAACCTTTTTGGATTTTGATGGGAGATTCCTCACTTTCTATCAGATGCAAGCCGCCATATCCGCTGCAGCTCCGCGCATGTCCACCACGCAGTGCTGTAATTCATATTTTCCACTGGAGGTTTAAAAAAAGAAAAAGAAACAGACAAGAGTAATGGGAAATTGTCAATTAGTCGTTTTATTGAAACAGATATTGTTTAATGTTCGCTTGTTATAATAAACTGCATGTCGTTTGGAAACGAAAACATTAACATTTATTGTGTTTTTCTCTGTTTTAATGCAGGAGAGGGTGGTGAAAATGCCACAGGTTATTATAACTGCAGACACCGGAAGGTCAGACCTGAGTGAGTGACTGCTAAATAAGAAAAAAACTCTGAATGAAAATGAGAAACATTAGTAGATTAAGTGTTTGTAATAACAATATAAACTATAGCCCAATAAAAGGACATTGGATGATTATTAATGTTGACATAACCTACATCCTTTTTTACATCCTTTTAACACAACAGAGTAAAAAGAATAAAACTTGCAAAAGTATATACTAACACAAAATATTACAAGCAAATTGTACCTAAAGTAAAAGTAGCTACTCATTATCCAGAATGCTTGTTAACAACTTTTCTTAGGTTTCTATTAATATTCTTTCAGACTAAACAGCTGATGGGGTTCTTCTATACTTTATAAGCTGATGCATCATTTAGGTAAGAATGGAGAAACCAGCTCAAGTGCGCTAGAATTTGAAAGTACGCAACTGAAAAAAATCTGCCCCTTCCTTCAGACTTCCTTACAGAGCCCCTCCTCCAACACACACGGAAGCGCACATGACCAATGAGGGCACGAGATAAATTTGTGCACGAGATGAAAGGCTGACGGGCAGGTAGGCCATACTGGTCGTGCTTTTTACAGTAGCTACTACGGCTTCCACAGATGCATTTTTGTATGTATTTATTGTCAAAGCATTTAATGTATTCATTGCTATCGGGATGTTAAGAGCATTCCATGGAATATAACAGGTGTTTCTGAAGTGAATTACCTATCCCACCTTTAGTCTGTTTTATGTGATAAAATATATTAACGTAGTAGTCTGCTGCATTATTTACGGGTGAATCTTTATGTTGTGCATATTTATAATCTTATGATTTCTAAAGTAGACACTACAGTATATCTACATACAGTATATCTATTTAAAGGCAGTTAGAAAAAAAACATCTTTCAAGCTCAGATACAAAAACTTCAGTATTTCCCCTCTGAAACGCATAAAGCCCCTGTCACACTGTCCCGAAATTGACACCCGATGGACACACGATAAAGGAAATGTTCAAATTTGGCTATGATCGTAGCAACATCGGGCCATTCGTGAGGGCATTTTAAGCCATCGTATGGCCGCCGGTGGAGTTTCTCAGGCTCCGGCAGCAACTTCGTGAGCGGCAACTTCGTAAGGCACTCGTGAGGGCATCTTGTCAAGTCGTGTCATCTTCGTGTTATCATCGGTGCATTCGCCCTCACTCTGATCGGGGCGAATGCCCAATGGCACCGATGATAACAAGATGCCCTAACGATGGCCTTACGAAGGGCAAAATTGACCCTTCGCAAGGTCCTTCGGCAATTTTTTGGCATGCCAAAGATTTTGCCGCCGCTCACGAAGTTGCTGCCGGAGCCTGAAACTCCACCGGCGGTCATACGAAGACTTAAGATGCGCTCACGAATGGCCCGATCGGTGGCGGTTCTAGACCAATTTGACTGGGGGGGCCAGGCTGGGGCCAGTTTTTTATGAGGGGGGCACAATAAATGCAGGACGAAAAAGACAAAGACAGTATGAAGTAATTGCGCATACACCTAAGAAAACAATGCAATACAGTTATTGATATTTGTTTCATTACACATTATTATACGCTTACCTTTGTGTGCTGTTTGGGTCTGTGGGACCCGTTTTCACTGTTTACTAAAAAGAAAATGTATGCAATTTAATTATTTGAACCTGCTTTATTTGGGGGTCTACCTAACCTTCTCTAGGGGGGTCCGGGGGCATGAACCCCCGGGAAGATTTTTTTTGAAATGTTGAAGTTAAATGCATCAATCTGGTGCACTTTGAGCACAAAATGAATTTATGGATACAGCTCTCAACACTCATGAAAGAGAGCTGTATACTTTTCAATAATCAACAAATCTTTAGAATATGATCACAACTAATAACAAATCATTTAAACTAGTTTATTCCTATCTTATGTTACCTATAGTATTCTTTCTTTTTATTTATGCATATTTTACTAATCACTCCCCTTTCAAACTGTTTTTTTTTTTTTACTGTCCTATAAAAAAAAACATATTTGTAAAGTAGGGGCTATTCAGAGCTTGCGAGATACCGGTAGCTCGTGACCGACGTGTTGGAGACCCCTGCTCTAATGGGTCCGACTAGAATGACAAATATCGTTACTTCCGCCTATTCCGTCAGCCAAGAAATCGTTTAATCATAAACTTTTTTTATTTATTTTTATTTTTAGGGGGGCCACAGGGGGTCCGAAGTCAGTGTTATGGGGGCACTGCCCCCCCCCCCCCTAGAACCGCCTCTGGGCCCGATGTTGCTACGATCAGAGCCGAATTTGAACATTTCCTTTATCGAGTGTCCATCTGATTGTTAATTGCACAACAAAATCATGTAAAAATATTATGTAAATAACCCAATTTGTCTTCTGTGAAACTGAAAAGGATATAATATATTATTTTGAAGGCGAGTTGACAGGAAGTTGTTGTTGCTATGGAAACAACATTACGGAGAAAACTTAATATCTTCTACATATAAAGACGGAGAAAGTAAAGAACAAAGTCTGAAAATATCAGCACAGTATCATAGTACTTTAACATAATTGTTTTTGTTTCTTTCGTTGCAGTTGTATGTCTTGAATGTAATGTAAATGTTGCCTTCGTGTGTGGTTCGTGCCATCTTCGTGCGAAATTCACAATTCAATATTCGTGCCATCGGGTGTACATTTCGGGACAGTGTGACAGGGGCTTAATTGCATGCACAAATACCTTTCTTTATTAGTACAGGACTTGATTAAATGTAAAGTTACTCAAAACAACAATACATATGTTTAATTGCTTTTAGGTGCAAAATGAAAAATGTCTTCCAAATGTTCCATTTGTGAAAAGGTCACTGACAAAATGTGAAATACTTGTTTCAATTCTTGATCTCTAAATATTAAAATAGTTGTATCTCAAATAACAAATGTGCCACAAATTGAGGTGAGAAAATGTTTTTATTTGGCTACGAAACGACCAAATGTTGCACATTTTATAATTACGGCTTTGCACTGTAATACCAAAATGTCTCTTTATATTTGACAATACAACACATTAATGATGAGTCACTGTCAGGTCACTTGTGAAAACCTAAATAATGTATACTTATCTTACTTTACTCAAATGTATAGGCGACATTATCCCCACTGCATTCGAGACAATATTACCTCAACATTACTCTGAAAGCTAATTGTTTATATGTTAATGCTTCAGCAATACCATCATTCAATAACATTAATCATTATACATGATAAGAAGGGTATTTTATTCAAAATAAAAACACACACATGCACTTGTATGATTGGTTTAGGTATATTAATGATGAATTATGAAGTATGAATTTAAATTGTGGTATAAATTGGCTGGATAGGAAGAAAAACATATAGGTTTTTGTCAGAGAATAATTTGCGAGATAAAAACAATCTGCTTTTAACACAATAATGTTTATACAGTTGTTGCAGTGACAACAGTGAGCCAAAAGGATGGTGTGGAGGTAAAAAAACCGATCAGATGGCTAAGGAGGTATTTTTGCAGCATATAATGTACAAATATATCACCTGCTTATTACGAAACAGACTGACCAAGTGTCTTTGCTGAGAGTGAATTCACACTGATTTCACAAATTAGTGCAGTAATGAAGGGGAGGTGGTGGGAGAGAGTGAGGGCGTGCTGCAGGAAGATTTTTAATCAGTGTCACAACATGGTTTGACTAAAAGGGGGGATGCAACAGCACTGTCTGTCAGACACAGACAGTGTGGAATCTGGGTATTAGAGGGTGATTCATATCAGGCATATTTAAAGTTTTCCAAATGAGGAGATGGATTGCATTTTCATTCCAAAGTTTTATTTGATCACAGCTCTCACTATGTGAAGCCACTGTTGGAACGCGCAGCAGCCCTCTTTCCTATTGGCTGTCCGCAGCGTCGCTCAGAGGAATGACGATTTTGCTGCTATAACCAGCTGATACGGAGACTATGAACACGGAGCCTCTGAAGAATTGTTGACGGTACATGGATACCCTGTCATCTGCGATATGGCTGCAGATTTGGTCTCGTACCCATCCGGAGATTGAGTGAGTAGGATATTTGATCGTGTCACGACGCACAGGCCCGGGCTTTTTCACCCCCCTCACCCCCTGTCGCTCCACATGATGTTTCTTCGTCTTCCCACATCATCATCTCCATGGGCATGATGCTGTGTGCTCCACAGATTGAGCTTTCTCACCTCACATAGGCGACCCATCAAATCTGCAGGTAAACATGTCTTCATTGGTTTAATGATGGACGGGCTGCCACTGATTTTTGTGCGTGAATTTATGTCTAATTAGGGCTTTATGGGTAAACGCTATTTGCGGGTTCTGTTGTGCAACACTGTTGTGAACATGGTCCGTGAACTACCTTATAATATATGCACTGGTTGCTGTGTAGGCAGAGAAACGCGTGGACAGCGACGGAATGGTGGTGCGCTCCGCAACGCAGCGAGGAGAGAGACGCAGTTTCGATGCAGAGAGAGCAGCATTACTATCCTCTCTCTCTCACCTCACACACACGCACGCACACACATTCTCTCTTGTGCACACGGGAGCACGCACAAGCCCATTACATTCACAATCCCAAACTCAGTAATTCCCGTGATTTTTTTTGCATGAACACATCAACAGGCGTGTGTTTGCGAGATTAATGTTTCAGTCCAGACTATCAATATGTTCTGCACTTTCTTGACGTTTTCACGGTATTTCCATTTACCAACTGTCTGCCTGATGGCTGCAAGGAGAAGCAGCAGCTTATCAATAAACCGACTGTGTGCTAAACCCATTTTTTTGGAAGATTTGCCTCTAGGATATCATGCTTATAGGCTGCTCTAGTTGCAGGGTTTTGGGGTGTATACCCATTCAGGAGTGATACAGACAGTATAAATCTAATGACTCCCCAGAGGCAGCACCATATCCTTAAAGACGAACCATTGATGGCCTCATCATCCACCTTATCACTTCCCCTGGAAAGGCTGTGTGGAGTGTACACTGCATAGAAAACGCCCACACAGGCACATGAGCCAAATCAACATTTGTGTTGTTTTTGCACTGCTGAATATCAAGTGTTAAACAAATGAAGTTGGACTGCTACTGCGAGAAGCTTTGATGGGTCCAGTCCAACAACATTCACATTACAAAAGAGGCATTTCATAATTGTGGCCAGTTTTTGGCTGTGTGACAGGAGGAGATCTTAGGATATAATTGTTCTGAGTCTTTTTATTTTCCTAAACCAGAACACTTCATCTTTGAGTGTGTATAAATGTAGAACATTATCTTGGAAAACAAGGGGAAAGCAAAGTACCGGCTATGTATTAGCACTAAGGAAGAATCTAAATGGTGAGAATCCTATATTTTACACATTTTGTTCAACATCTCAAATGCAGTTATACATTGGGTTAAACATTAAAGGCACCTTAGGATAATGGGAATATCCTTAGTTGTGCAGGTAGGGTCCATACAAACCAAAGAGATGGAAGCTCTTTCAACCTGCATACATGCTCACAACAATGACAAAGCTTACATTCTCCTGCTTAGCAGGAGTTATGTTACCATGTTAACCATTTTAGTTTAGTGTGTTAGCATGCTACCATTTGCTGATCAGCATAAAACTGTACAGCTGTATAGTACTGTGGACATATAATGTAACTACATTATATTTATAATGTAACTATATTTCCAGCTATTTGGTCATAAACCACAAGATCACAGAAGTAATTGAAATTCATTGTACGGGAACATGAATGTCTGGTCCAAATACCATGCCAATTTATTACATTGTTGAGACATCTCTATAAAAAACACAAGCATTCACCTGCAGAGGAAACGTCAGTTTGACCAAATTATTAGGATCTTTCTAAAAACCTTTACAGTATATTTGTAGCAAAAATTGTGCCACAACTGTGGCAAGCTAGAGGCACTTCCTCAGGACTTATCATCCTATCCATACCAAATGTTGCTGACATCCAGCCAATAGTTGTTGAGGGATTGGGGGATCACCTGTTTGATTCATCCTCTGGGGGTCTGCTGGGTTGTGCTCCAATTGACCAACAGTAAACTTAAAAGTTAGACCTGTGCAAAGTATTTTCTCAAGACTGTCCCCCTCGCAGAATCCTGCAGAAAAAATGTGTGGCTGATGGGAGAGAATGACTGTGTGGAAATCATGCTTTAGTCATCCATGATTTAAATGTGTCCTCAAGGAAATGCTGCCTTTTTGTACATGCACATGCCCTACATAGGCACCATCTGTGCCAGGAATACCATCAGCATGCTACTGCCGGTGCAAAGCATGTTGGGAAGTTGGACCTTGGAGTGACCCTTCGACAGCATATCTTATTAACACCTTGCTTCTCTGTTTTGTTTCATGTCCTGCAGGTACGACCGTGTGGAGGTTTGGATATAAATGCGAGAAAGACAACAAGGAATAAAGGGAGACAACTGAAACGACTTGAATCAGATCCATAAATAAAAGAACCCTGACATTCAAAAGCAAGATATAGACTGAGGAAGAGAGCCGTAGAATAATTTGTGAAGATGGGGTGTGGTCAGACGTCGTTTCTCATGGACTCTACAGTTCACCCCTTCAGCCGCCGATCAAAGCAGGATTCTCCGCGCTAAAACCCAAAGCAGCTTATTCCACCTGCTAGAGGAGCCCCCACCCTCGGTGATGTGATGAATAAGTTTGAAGTCCTTGGCATTGTCGGAGAAGGTGGGTGTTTTTACACAGCATATTTGACTGCATGTTTGTGGAACGTGAGGAGAATGTGCGTTGTTAACCTTCAACTCTGAGGTTGGTGATCAGATGAGGTCATATATCCACGGTGTGCGCTTTAATGCTGATTTGGGTGTGGGGTTGTTTCAGTTTGCATTGTATAGTTGAAACCTGCACATCACAGTTGTCAGATGTTATATCTCCGGCATGTCCTGATCATTTTATCACAATTCTGAGGGATATTGTTGGAGTTTGTGGCCTGAAAGGTGCAGACGTTTGAGTGGTATGTAACCATGTCTGACCTCACAAGGGAAATTACAGAATTAATAAGTTGTTTGCTACATTTTCTCAAATATTTTCCCGAGCCATTATTTTCCTGGACTGCTGATAGAACCAGGCTATCGGAAACAGGCTTATATTTACCAGGGCCTTATTTCTATTTTTCCCTGCATTATATCTAGCAGATTTGACTAAGAATCTTCACTGTCTCTTGATTATGCGCAGATGTTGTTGTCTTGTTAGACAATTTTATCAGTGTGGAAACAAAGTCATCAGTCATCACTCACCAGTAGCTGCTCTGAGTTTCTTTGATGAGAGACCAGACCTTTATTAACTTTTACACTCTCAGGAAAACATATGAAAGTTCAGAGGTCATGAGCATAATCCCAGATGGTTTGCGTTGTTTGTTTCTGTAAATGTTTGCTTATGTGTTTTGCAGAATAACAAAAAAAGTCAAATTTGCTTGAGTAACCAAATTGGTAATTGGTAAATAAATGAGAAAACAACTAATCTTTCTGCCAATGATGATTGAATAGTAGTATAAGACCTTGACACATTAAACAACGCAGGAATGATTTCATCTTAGCGTATTTCAGTGAGTCAGGCTGACATATATCCCTGGCTTTACTTTAATGTGAGAAGTCAGAGTAACCAAGTGTTTATTGTTCTGTAGATAATTCTCACTAACTGCGATCTACAACAGTGCTTGTCAGGATAAATTAATCAAAAAGTATGACACATGAGAGCTGCAATTAAAGGAGGCAATTATTTCTCATAATACAAAGAATGTAGTTTCCTGAAAAACTGCACTTTACTTTTATGTTATCACTGTTGGTGTAAACATGTCGGACAATTAGTTGTTTCTTGGTCCCCGGTTAAATTAAACATTTAAACTGAAACAGCTACAACTGAGACTGGACCTCATTATGTTTCGTGTGTGATTTGAGTGGAAACAAAAGCAGTTTGCAAAGAAAATGTACTTACAACCAATGCAAGTCTGTCTGACATGCCTGAAACACAGGCCCAACATAGACCTGACCTCTTAGTGAAATACAGGTGTGTGTGTGTGTGTGTGTGTGTGTGTGTGTGTGTGTGTGTGTGTGTGTGTGTGTGTGTGTGTGTGTGTGTGTGTGTGTGTGTGTGTGTGTGTGTGTGTGTGTGTGTGTGTGTGTGTGTGTGTGTGTGTGTGTGTGTGTGTGTGTGTGTGTGTGTGTGTGTGTGTGTGTGTGTGTGTGTGTGTGTAGAGTGTGTGGGAGAGAGCGTCCACCTCACCTACTAACTGTTGTTTAGCCAGAATTCTCAACTATTTTTTACGAACATGTTTGTTTGTTTTTTTCTTTTTTCCAGGAGCATATGGAGTGGTGCTTAAGTGCAGGCATAAGGTAAGACTTTTAGAGATTTCTGCTATTGATATTTGTATGACAATATTTATGTTAGCATTATTCTAAAAGTCTTTGTGTCATAGTTCATTTTGAGATGTTAAAATCATACGTTGATAAAATATGTAGACTGGATTAATCAGTCAATTTTCAAGCAAAAATTGCCATCTTTGTGTCTGTTACAGTTTCAAGGATTGGCTACTTGTTCTTTGTTTTTTAACTCTTGGTCGGATACATAATACAATCAAAGGGCAGGATAATTGGTGATGGCCATTTTAATCAATTAATAGAGAACATCATCGACACAATCATCTATATGGAAAATGTGTAAGTTGCAACCTAAATTGAAAAACTAAAATAGGTAGAGGATGTCTAATATTTAAGTTACATTGGGTTTATAGTCATAAGAGAAGTAGTACAAGTACTCATTCTCTCGGAAAAATGCAATTGGCAACAAATAATTAGATAACCTCTTTCCTTCCTTACTGTCACTAGCATATTTTATTTGTTTGTAAATCTCATCAACAATGGTCAATTATAATGGCTAACACCAAATTGTTTGAAAACAAGCTGAAATATACTGTCGATTTAATGCGGTTGTATATTATCTTCTTCTTCTTGCTGTTTTTTACATAGCTGTGAAAAGAAAGCGGAACAAGGATAGATAAACAATCAACACATCCTGGTTAATAAAGTAATGAAAAGGTTAATCTGAATGAAAAAATCCATCACTGTTCAAATTAACCATCAACAATCGGCGTAGGATTGGGTGTGACACATCGGACAAACGAATTGTTCCAAACTGTTCTGGACAAAATAAAATAAATAGATTAGAACAGATATGAGAGGGGAAACTATTCAGTTAAGTGAGTATCTGTACTGTCATTAAGAACAGAAACAAAAAACTAGGGCCTTTTTGCCTTAAACTCACAAATTATTTTGGAGAAAGTATTCCCACATTGCTTTTGATAATGACATTGTTATGTCATGTAATATATCACAAAAATTAAAATTAAAGAACCAATGCCAGAAATGTTCCATTTGAAGTGATTATGATGCAACTGTCTCGATGTGAAAGAGAAGAGAAGACTTGAACAATTATTTTAGACAAAGTAAAGGCTTCTCAGATTTTATAAATAAATACCTTCTCTCTTCCAAACTAAGCCACTTGGAGGAACGTTCATTATAAAATGTTCTGTAGTGAAGAATAATCTGAGTGGATAGAGTAGTAGGTTCAGCTTTGACTGCATAACATAACATATTTTTTGTCTAATTCTGTATCATTCTCTCTCATTTATGAACATAATATATTTGTGAAAAACACCTCACTCCACACGAGAGCGAGAGAGGACTAATGTGGGAGGAGTGACAGTCGCAGCGAAGTCAACGAGAGGAAAAGGACATTTTTAAATATTTAATGCTGCTTTTACCCTTATGTGTTTCTTAGAGAGTATTCAAAATGGCTATTTTTATTATTGTTTCCTACGCTAACCCAAGTATGTTTAGAATTCAAAGATGTAATTGGAAGCAAACAAATCTGGGTAGTTACTGCTTACATTGCGTGACAGCTGAATGGGAAATGAAACTAAAATGGCTTGATTCATTATGTGAGTACTTTGAGTGCTGGGCGTTTGCCCTGTGGTCCCCGCACGCCATGTTGGCATGTTTCGTTCATTTCAGGCCCTTTCACTTGACCAAGTTTTCTCAACGCTACACTTCATGAACATTTAAAGTGAGCCATAAATTATATACATTGAGTGAGAACTCTAAATATGCAATCACTTGCGTTCTTGAGACATGAACGAGGTGGTTAGCAGAACATGAGGGTTAGAGAGGAAGTTGCAACCCCAGCAGAGACAGATTAAACGCTAAACCACAATCTGCATGATCAGACGTGTTAAAATGCAAACTGAAAGCGACTAAACATGGGCATTTGTTGTCACATTTCTTTTGTCTTTCAAAGATTAACATGTGTCTGTAAAGTGTTTGTTCTCTGATTAAGGTCTTTGTGTAAAGCTGCCTAAGAAAATGTTTCTCCATATCAACACTAGTCAAGAAAGGAACACATATAAAAATGACTTGGTTTGCTGCTAACTTTGGAGAGAGAGGCAATTAATAGTAATTATAATTTATATTCTTTGTAATAAAAGCACCAGTAAATGTGGGAGAGTGTTCAACCACTGAGAAATGAAAGTTTAGGGCTACTTAATCAGTAAAGAAATTATGTAGTGTGTAAAATGTTTCTGAATAACAATATGTTTTAATGCTTGATATCAACATATAAACCAAGGTCAACAACACCAATTCATACATTTTTTCATTTCAATCTCTTTTATTTTCTACGGTTTATTGCACCACATATTATATTCCCAACAATACCAAAGAAATGAAGATACCAGCTGTCAAAGTGTGATAATGTTAAACCCTTTCTATGGCACCAACTTACTAAGAAGTGACATGTGACACGTTTCCCACTTATATAACAGTTGTGGAGGATTCATTTTCACACATAAAGCCAGAGAATCAGACCATGGCAATGAAAGCTTTTTAGCTTTGCTGCGAGAGAGCAGTTTATTTTTACTTTTCTCAGCTGGAAGGAGGGCAAAAGAGAAAAAGGGTGGCAGAGGGAGAGCGTGCGTGCGTGCGTGTGTGTGTGTGTGTGTGTGTGTGTGTGTGTGTGTGTGTGTGTGTGTGTGTGTGTGTGTGTGTGTGTGTGTGTGTGTGTGTGTGTGTGTGTGTGTGTGTGTGTGTGTGTGTGTGTGTGTGTGTGTGTGTGTGTGTGTGTGTGTGTGTGTGTGTGTGTGTGTGTGTGTGTGTGTGTGTGTGTGTGTGTGTGTGTGTGTGTGTGATGGAGAGTAAGATTTTTAAAGGGAGGTATTGAATATGGAGACTATGCTGACAGTAAATGGGTCACCCTGTTAGGAGTCGACAGCAGTCTGTGGTAGTGCGAGGTAGCGGGCTCAAACCCAAGCAGGTGACTCAGAAGAGTCTAACTGTACTACCAAGACACAAAATGCATTATAAATGTGTGCCCCTGTATAAATTATGTATACTTTACAGTACAGCATGTGTTTGATGGAACATTTAATTAGCCGAGCGAATGTGTGCCCGCGTTTGTGCAATGTTCTGCCACTTTATGGAAGTGTTGTATTAGCGTATGTGGGTGTGTGTATGTGGAGGCTTATGTGTTATCTTGAATTTGTGTGTTGGGAGTGACAATGGCTCAACCTACACGCTAGCCGGTTATTCCTGGTGCCTAAATGTTATCTGCTGTATTGTATCGCTTAAGGGTTTTTAATTAATTTCCACTGGTTGGGTTAACAGGAACTGTTTTAGTTACTCTTTGAAAATAATTTAAGTATTTTTTCAAAAACCTGGGGATTTTGCTATTTTTAAAGTTTTGAATCTTTGTAGGCAGAATGCTTTTGTGGTTTTGACTGTTGGTAAACCATAGTAAGTGCCTGGGCTCTAGTTACTTTTGATTGACATTTTATATATTTATAAAAGGAACTGGGTTACGATGAAAAGATTGTTGATGTAAGATATCAGTCTGGATGAGAATAAACGTTGCTTTTGTTTAATATAAGGTTTTGTCACAGTTTAAGATTACTTTACTCTACATGTTGAAGAGCACAAGTTCAGCGGCACGGTACATATCCCACAATATCAGTAAACATTGAGAAGTTAATGGAAATAGTATTTAGGAGGCAAATAAAGACAAGAAATAAAAGAAAACTAAATGTGCAAATAGATATGGACCTGTGTCAGAAAGCAAATGTAATTGAATAAAAGGGCAAAAAGAAAAGAGATAAGGACAATCAAAATATGGAGTTTTCAGGATGGGGGGGGGGGGGGGTGGTGCTGAGATGAGTAAAATACAGCACTGCAAATAGATGACAGGCCAATTGCTACGTGCTTTAAGGTAGAAATGGGATATAAGTGTGGTGTATTTTTCCCATTTAGCATAATTATGCTGACCTCTATATAACATATACATATAACATGTATTAATATGAAAGATAAGAGCACTAACATAACCTCCTCTGTGGCACAGATTATGGTAGCCTGATTATTGCACACATCCTGCCATTCTATGATGAACCTTCATTGCTGATATGAAAGCTATAGCTCTTTGGTTGAATGTGACAATCAGTGGCTGTTCATGTCCTCAGCAGAAAATTAGCAAGAGGTTATTTTTAGATATGCTGACTTTACAGTGGCTCAAAAAAGGTAAATCAGTGGAGGTCAGAGCCACAAGCATCATCAGCAAATTACAGGGTGCTGCCACAGAGCGTGTGTAACATGCTATCTGTGTTTCTAAGTTTGCCTCATCATTGAAGACAAAGAAGAACATTACAATGAAATCACGGATGTACTTTCTTTCACTGGAAACTGAAGCTCTACTTATAATTAATTGTAAATAAGAGCTCTTGCCCCATACTATTTGATTTTGTTTTCTGTTCCTAACCACGTGGTCCTGTTTTCGACACTGAGGCGGACTGTCTCTCTGACCCTCTTTAGACAAAAGGACAATAGATAAACATGAGAGTATCAGAGGACAGAGGACACTGGCCTGATGCTGTAATTCCCTCTGGACTGCTGTTGTCAACATCTCCTCAGGGTCTAACATTAGGATTGAATAATGAGGTTACTCAGTTATGTTGCGCCCTTTCAAAATATTTGAAATTCTTTTTAAATATAATTTCTGTCTTTAACTTTTTTCTGTTTTTAGTGTGATCAAAGGACAAACTCTTCAATGCAAAAAATTGTATTTAAAGAATATTTTAAAATTACATCTTTCATACTTCCACTGAAGCAAACAGTTTGTGTTATGTATTGTTTCAAGCTATATAAATTCCATCAAGGGCATTATCTTTTAATAAAAAATATATATTTACGTATATAATCTTGCTCACCTGTGAATACCTGCTTGACTTGTGTCTGTGTGTGCATCTAAGGACTTCAGTCTCACCTCTCATGTATCAAAGTTAATCTACAGCCTTACAATAGTCACTGTTCATTAAAATACAAACCATATAACCTCTGAGTAATTTTACCTAAGTCCAGATAGTTATTTCTGAAGACTTTCTAAGGAAAATCATCGCCAGACCAAACTGCTACTCTATGTTAGGAAGGAGAAGCTTTATCAGGTTTCACTGGAGCATACTGAAACAAATCATCAGAGACAATTTGGTGATTTAAAGGTAGGGTAGGTAATTCACTATAGAAACATTTTTTGTTATATTTCATGGAATGCTCTTAACATCCTGATAGCAATGAATACATTAAATGCTTTGACAATAAATACATACAACAATTTCATCTGTGGAAGCCGTAGCGCTGTAAAAGATGGCCTACCTGCCTGTCAGCCTTCCATCTGTGCACAAACTTATCTCGTGCCCTCATTGGTCACGTTCGTGTGTGTTGGAGGAGGGGCTCTGTAAGGAAGTCTGAAGGAAGGGGCAGATTGGTTTTTTTTTCAAGCTGGTTTATCCATTCTTACCTACCCTACCTTTAATGTTAGTCCTCCAGCATACTTGGGACCAAATGAAGTTACTTTATGTACTCTGAGATAAGGCACGGAAATGCTCACTGCAGTGTCAAGAGGTAGCTCTATCACATAGATTGCTTTATTGTGGGAAATAATTCCCCTTTGCAGGAGCTTCTCATGGAGGAGTGTGGTGCAGTGGGTGGTGCGTTGGTGTTCGGATCAGGGGGTCACAGGTTCAAACTCCACTGCAGTCAGCATGTCGTTGTGTCCCTTGGCAAGACACTTCTCCCCAAATTGCTTCTGTGGGGATTGCCCACAGTATTGAGTATGTAAGTCGCTTTGGATAAAAGCGTCTAACAAGTAACATGTAATATAATATAATGTAATATGGTCTTAAACACAATACAGCGGGGTAATCATGAAAGCATGATTTATATCTGGCTGTGTTCATTGTATTTTGCCCAAGCATAGACAGAGCCAGTAGAAAAGCATCTATTAAAACCTGAAGAGGATTTGAAGACATGTGCAATTACCCTATGAGTGTCCTATTTGCAAGAACATACCTAATTTATGTTTTTTTTTTATCCCACAAATAATCAACCTGATATGTGGAAACCTGCAGCAGAACCTACGGTTGTATTGTTTTCCAGTAAAGCTGGACAATAGACTTGATGTGTGAAGCTGCAGCACAGCCTTTGAAACAAAATACGGCTAAATCTCTGTATCTGCATCCACAGCAGCTTGTAAAATTCAGCAAAGTCACTCAAGCTACCAGCAAGGAGCTGAAGGAAACCTACGATGCACATTAACTATGCCAGGGTGTGCTGTTTCTTGTGTGGGATTGCCCTGTGGCACAATAATTAAAAAGAGAGCGCACAGCATGGCTCTTGACTTGGCAATGCCTGAAACTTGGGCTTCCTTTTTTTATTGAGAGGCCAGGAAATTCATATGAATTTCTTTAGCTTTTCTCTTTTACGTCTTTTTCACCAATCCCTCGACAAATACTTTCTATGTCTGACATCTTATTTGAATGTTGCATGTATCTTTGTATCTGTCATTATAGCTCAGAGAATCCCTGAGCATTTTTTAACCCTCCTGTTGTGTTTGTTTTCCCCCCCTTACTTTGGTGTTCGTAGTCAAATTTGACCGGTCCTGTTTTAACTGCTATTACATTAACACAAAAACCATTAATCATCACCAAATTTCATTTAATACCCTTTCAAACTATAAATATTGTATCAGACTGCAGGTATACATGAAAAACTGCAGTAAATATACAAAGAATAGACACTGAACATGTATTGCGTGTGCCAGGTGTGATCCATGTGGGGGGATGGGCACATAAGAGCGGGAAATGTATGAAATTGTTCTGTGTGTGTGGGGGTGTGCGTGTGTGGGTGGGTGTGGGTGTGGGTGAGGGTGTGTGTGTGTGTGGGTGTGTGGTGTGTGTGTGTGTGTGTGTGTGTGTGTGTGTGTGTGTGTGTGTGTGTGTGTGTGTGTGTGTGTGTGTGTGTGTGTGTGTGTGTGTGTGCGTGCGTGCGTGCGTGCGTGCGTGCGTGCGTGCGTGCGTGCGTGCGTGCGTGCGTGCGTGCGTGCGTGCGTGCGTGCGTGCGGGGGGGGGGGTTGGGTGTCTGTGTGTGGGTGTTTGTGTGTGTGTTTTAAATACAGTCTATGGTTTTATCTGATCCGGATGGTTATTAATTCAATTTCTTCATTTTTGACCGGGAACACCATGGGTGTTACAAAGTTGACTAAATCATCCAAAATTCCATGAAAGTGGTGAACAGCAAATGTATATGTTCAAATGTCTACTGTGAAGGATATCATAAAGCCTTAATGCAATCGAATGTAAAACAAAAAAGTAATGATGGATGAAAGTAGTAAATCGGTCAGATTTGACCCGAACACAACAGGAGGGTTAATTCAATGTCTTTTTTTTTCCTTTCGATTGAACAAAACTCACATCCTGATGTCTTCACAGGAAACCAATGAGCTGGTGGCCATTAAGAAATTCAAAGACAGCGAAGGTGAGTGAAGGAGCGAGGCAGGGAGAAATGTAGGGATAAAAAAAAGGAAGCAATTTAAGTCAGCCTTTTTAATTTCCGCACAGAAAATGAGGAGGTCAAGGAGACGACGCTTCGGGAGCTGAAGATGCTCCGGACCCTGAAGCAGGACAACATCGTGGAGCTGAAGGAGGCTTTTCGCAGGAGGGGGAAACTCTACCTGGTCTTTGAATATGTGGAGAGGGTCAGCCTGACACTATCATTATTATTTCATGCTATGCCCTCACTGATTGCTTATCTCCACTCTGCTGCATCTAGTTTCAGCATGTTGAGACTGCTCAGTTAAGCATAAAAACAGCATCACCATGGCAACATATGAACTATGCTGTTGGTGAATAATGGTATTCCCCACTGTGTTGCCAGGGTATCCAGCCAAGAGTTTATTTCATGACAGGTTTTTATTTTCATACTGTACTCAAGTAATTCTAGCATGGTGTCCCCTCTGACTCCTCAGGGTTTAAAGGAAAAGTGAGATCAGGGAGTCCAATCCCCCCTGTAGGAATAATCCAGGACAAAGTTCAGCAACATTCATATTTTAAGAACACATATTCAGCGAACTCAACCTGCAGCTACACATCCTCTCTCTTCTCTGGTTTGCAGAACATGCTGGAGCTTTTAGAGGAGCTGCCCAACGGTGCACCGCCTGATAAAGTCCGCAGCTACATCTACCAGCTCATCAAAGCCATCAACTGGTGTCACACCAATGATATAGTCCACAGAGGTGAGGAGTGCATCTTTATTTCTACATCAATGTCTCAACGTTAGTGTCACCTGGTGTTTAGACTGAAAATCGCAATCATCTTAAGTAAAACAGGTTGTTTTAGCTCACTTTAAATACAGGGTAATTGGCTTATATTGGGATTGTGTTACAATTGCAATTCTATCACTGAAACATGTTGCTAAAAGCTGTTTTTCTACGTCTCTAATACAGATATCAAGCCGGAGAACCTCCTCATTAGCTCCGAGGATGTTCTCAAACTCTGTGACTTTGGTGAGTCGTTGGTCTTCTCTTTACAGCTGCCATATTATCACGTCGAGCTGTTGAGATTTACATGGGCACTGCAGTTAAACCAGTGCAGTGTTTTACACGTTTACTTGTCAAATAGATCTAATTGCATTGGTTCAACAGAGGAAATCAGCTATTAACAGTGATTTATTAGACATCCTGCTGTACATAAAGGTTCATTATGATGTTTTCACATAATCTGCGATTTTTTAAAGTTATATCTTTGTTTTTAACCTTGGCAGTTTGTTTTCTTTGGCCTCACGTCTCTGTGAAATATCCCACCATTAATTTGTCCCCTTGCAAGTAGTAAAAAAATCAATTCTGCCACTGGAAAGCAGCCAACTGGCTGTGTCAAACGTACTAAGGTGGTTTTTTTGCACAATCAAACTGCCATAGTAATATCTAAAGAAAGTCCAGTGAAGGTTAGGCTTCTGTTTCCCCTGTAAAATACTAACCGTATAGTTAGAGCATTGCTTTGTAATATTCGAGTTTCCCAGGTGAATTTCTGTGCCTATTTTCAAAATCAGTCACTCAGCTTTGCATACTTTTATCTAATGCAATCCTACTGACTCAGCTGGGGTGAGAATTGTTTGTTATTCACTGTTAGAGCTGGCATTCTGCTTATTGTGATGTTTCATGCTTAAATTGGACTTTTGTACAGCCGCACCACGGTCTCCGCCCTCCTGCAGTGACATAACTAATTAGAGTCTGGTCACATGGGATGATGGCCATGTTGTTACTATCGCCGTCCAAGAGTGTTGATTACACTTTACTCTTACTAATTAGCCATTTATATGTTTCACAAAGTGGTGAATGTCTAAAACATAGTGTCAGTATCTATGAGATTGATTCATCTCAATATTTCTCTGGCTCAGGTTTCGCTCGTAACCTGTCTGAAGGAACAGATGCCAATTACACTGAGTATGTGGCTACAAGGTGGTACCGCTCTCCTGAGCTGCTGCTGGGGTGAGTGTGCTTGTGTGTGTGTATGTGTTAGTGCGTGTGTGCGTGCAACATGAAAATCAAGGAGAAAGAGAAAGTGACCTCATTCTGTTGGCTCGCACAAGTCATTCTCAGCATTTCTTTAAGTCTCTACCAGCTTTTATAGAAGATTGTGTCAGACAGTGTCACTTTGATCTATCACTTTCTCTCCTGATAGTGTTTCCAATAACCTAATTCAAGATACAGGATACCTTCCCGACACCAGTGCTCTCATTTTCCTGAAATCCCAATCTTTCAAGCGTACTGCAAAGAAGTGATTTGAATATGTTTCATTTAAGGTTACATGAGGCTAATTATTGCCATGGCATTACAACTCTAAGAGATATAAAGAAATCACTGCATTTCATAATGATAACACTAACTGACTAAAATAAAGCAACCATTAAAAAACTGGGACCAAAGATCCCAAATGTGTCTATGAGCTTTAAAGGATCTGGCAGCGCATATTCATTCATACGTATGAGATAGTGGTGTTTGACACACACAAATATGCTATCAGTAAAACCTCAGCCGTTCTCCAGGTGTCCATGAGAGGATTACAGAAGGTCCCCAGAGAAATTAGTAGCAGCAGAACATCCATGAAAACGACTACTCTGCTCTTAGTTGTCATTCCTAATACGTCACCTTACCTTCTGTAAGGCTTCCTAGATGTGTCCGGTCACATCTAACATATTGTCACAGTTTTGTCAAATCACGCCTCTCAAACTCATCAGCTTTCATGAGCTGCAAAAACAACCTTATTTTCAGCCTTATAGTTGAGTGTTCATATGTCTTAAGAAGTAGTGAATGTTCTCAATCTATAGAGGGACAGTTAATACTTTTATTTATCTAAAAATTCACCAAATTGGAAAAATAATGACTGAACATTTTTTATAATTACGACAGCAGCTGCCAATTTATTTATATTCTAAAACAGCAGCCAGCTGGGAAGCATTATAATATTTAATTGTTTCATTTTTTTGTATTATATGTATGTATTTCTTTGCACAAGGTTCAATTCAATGAATAACGTTGCGTAACTTCCATATTCACCCTTTTCATCACATCATAGATGAAACAGGTGTTTCTCTTTTCCCCAAAAGAGGCGATGATTCACCTGCTTCAATAATATGACACGAACCATCGTGCACACTGTATCCTGAGACTACGTTTCGGATTTTCGGATGCTGTTTTTTGCTGCATTGAATGTCCATTCTAGCTTATAACAGCTGAATGTCATGTAGCTTCACTGCTGTAGCCTGATTTAGTAAATGCCCTGGAACATTTATTGAGACAGCGTTTGAATGCCGCCCACTCAAATACTCTCTCCCTCCAACACCACCGCTCCTCTGCTTTTCTGCTGCCAGATCTCTCGCCATTTCTCACCAGACTCCTCAGCTCCGTTCCTTTAGAAATGCCCATCGTCTTTATGACCAGCAGGAACTCAGCATCCATCCTTTTGTTTTACTGCACCACCATCCCAAAAAATTACATTATCCTCCTCTCATCATTCTTATAATCATCTCTAAGTGATATGTTGTTACTCTCTCTTCCCAGGGCTCCCTATGGGAAGGCGGTGGACATGTGGTCGGTGGGGTGTATCCTCGGGGAGCTGAGTGACGGACAGCCTCTGTTTCCAGGGGAAAGTGAGATGGATCAGGTAGGCAATGAAACAAAAAGGTCCATTAGTCAGTTCATCAAAAATAATAATAATTTTTTCATGGCAACTATAATCTGTGCCTGGCGAAGAGCCACTTTGACTTGACATTTTTTCTGCTATAAAAATAAAGCACACATTAAAAAGCTATGATAGTGTTGGGTAGTGTTGGACCCAAAACCTGGACAAAAAAGTGTTTATTTTGTTGTTTATTGTTGTTTATTGTTCATGTTTATTTTACACATTGTTTGCATCTGATATAATTTTGATATATATCAGGACTTAATGGTTTTGGTTTAATAAAAAAAAAACTCTTTAAAGGAACTGCACACTTCCAAACAACAGACACATAAAGTTCACAACCAGAGCTAGTGAAAATAATAATGAATTTTAGAGCTAAAAGGAGAGTGAATACTGGTCTTTGATTATAATGAGCACACAAACTCAAATGAATGCAATTGTTACTCTGCATCTGCTAGACAAGCAACTCTTGACATCTTCAATATCCATAAAGCTGTCAAAGAAAATCACCTTAGTAGCTGTTTACTCATTTCATATTTTCTTCGTCAGCAGATATACAGATTTACTATAGATTTGTCCAAATTCCTTGCTTGAGGACCTTATGTACTTCTTGTCCTCCTTTGGTTTAACAATTAGATTGACACTTCATCATTGTTGACCTTGCAAACAGCCATTCTCACCTCTTAATGTCTTCACTTAATCACTTATCTCCAGCTCTTCACCATTCAGAAGGTTTTGGGGTCGCTTCCTGCAGAGCAGATGAAACTCTTCTACAACAACCCTCGCTTTCATGGAATCAGAGTAGGACAAATTCTTTTTTACACTTTTTACAGTCTTCTTCTTCTTATCCCTCCTACCACCAGATTTGTCCTCCCTTTCAGCTCTCTCTCTGCCTATATTTCCCTCTCTCTCCCTCTATCATGGCAGTGTTCCCAGCACCATGACTGAGTGGATTGCTATGACTCATGAGCTAGGTGGTTGGTGTTTAGTTTAGCAGCAAGAGAAAATGTCCCAGAAGGCCGAACCAAACTTTGTGTGTGCAAGTGTGTGTGTGTGTGTGTGTGTGTGTGTGTGTGTGTGTGTGTGTGTGTGTGTGTGTGTGTGTGTGTGTGTGTGTGTGTGTGTGTGTGTGTGTGTGTGTGTGTGTGTGTGTGTGTGTGTGTGTGTGTGTGTGTGTGTGTGTGTGTGTGTGTGTGTGTGTGTGTGTGTGTGTGTGTGTATATGTGTATGTGTATGTGTGTGTGTGTGTGTGTGTGTGTGTGTGTGTGTGTGTGTGTGTGTGTGTGTGTGTGTGTGTGAGAGAAAGAGACGTGGTTGAGAGTGACCTAGTGATATATTTATGTCAGAATTAAGGTTTTTACTGGCAGGAGCATCTACCATGTTAGAAATCTCTCATTCTCTTTTCTATACGTCAAAAAGTCTAATTTCGATACAAATTTGATCCACTGTTTGTCTGTGTGCCAGTTTCCCTCAGTTACTCATCCTCAGACTTTGGAAAGAAGGTACCAAGGCATCTTGAGTGGTTTGATGTTGGATCTGATGAAGGTATTACATCTGAAACTCTAAATCCATATCATGGAGAATACATGGAGATGTTGTCTTAACTAATATAATTCAATCAACTTAATATCCTGTCAATAATCAATATTTAATCACTTAACATGTTTTCCCATCAGAGCCTGTTGCTGTTGAATCCTACTGAGCGTTACCTGACGGAGCAGAGTCTGAACCATCCAGCCTTCCAGCCTCTGAGGCAGGCGGAGAGAGAGAGGCCTCCTCCTGCCTCGCCCAACCCACCGCGCTCTTCCAAGAGGAAAACACACCATCACGGAGAGAACACAGTTCCCACAAGGTAGGACTCCTTTATCTGTACCTCTCGCCAACACCTCTTTATTTTGTCATAATTATTTAACTTAGATAGGTTGATAGCTTGGAAACTCTAGATTGGAAAACTTTCTATCACATCACAGGATATGTCATAATTTCACAAATCCAAACTGTGACCCTTTTTCAACAGGGGTATCTATAGAGAGCTGTAGCTTTAACAGTTTAAAGCGAGTGAAAGTCACAGAGATTACAAATGTTTTCCTGTGGGGCTTGCGTTTCTTGCATCAACTATGACCAACTAGACAACAGTATATACCATCCATGCATGCAGGAAAATATTTTCCATGTGAGGGAAAATCTGTTGCAGACTTACTTCCTTTAGAAAATATAGTTTTCTACTATACTTGGAAAGAGTATAACCTTTCGTACCCCTCAATTGGCAATTTACCAGGTACAGAGGCATCATTATCATAAACTCGATGCTCTGAATTACGTGCAGCACACACTTAAAGTTTAGATGATATACCATCAGGATTTTTCTAAAACGTAATGATTTTTAAGTGTTACTTGATGCAGCTCAAAGTTTTTGTTCAATCTTTTTAGGCCAGTTTTCTTTATTATTGAAGTAATAAAATAGTAGCAATTTACTCTAATGGCTGCAATCATTGCTTCTTGAGCATTGCGTGTTGAGGGAAGATGGCCCTTAAGAGACTTTTCCTAGAAAGACTGAATAGTTTAATCGGTTATAGGAAAGTTGGAATAAGTTCTGATACAATGCAACATGCACACAGATTAGGACTTTATGATGTATCTCAAGTATAATGCCAGTGATGTCTGTCCATCCAGGAGTCACACTAAGAGCACGAGCCGTCGCTCCAACGCTAAAGAATGTTCCAGCCTCCCTCGCCATGGGGACCTCCATCACCTCGGCAACAAGAGTTTCCTCAACGGGAACAAACCTGCCCCGTCCAGTTTGAGCCCAACGCTGCACCCCAAGGCCCAATACATGTCCCAGACCCTCAATCGCTCTGCCTCCTCCAACAAAGACCTGGCTAACAACAACCTGCCCCCGCTGCTCAGTCCCAAAGAAGCCAAAGGCAAGACTGAGTTTGATTTCAATTTGGGACCCTCCACAAAGCTGCTTGACCACGGGGCCAAGTATGGCCACAGCAAACCCAGCTCCTCTCGCTCTCAGCAGCAGCAGCAGCAGCAGCAACAACAGCAGCAGCAGCAGCAGCAGCAGCAGCAGCAGCAGCAACAACAACTACAACAACAACAGCAGCAGCAACAACAGCAACTACAACAACAACAACAACAACTACAACAACAGCAGCAGCAGCAGCAGTTGCAGCAACAGCAATTGCAGCAGCAGCAGTTGCAGCAGCAGCAGTTGCAGCAGCAGCAGTTGCAACAGCAGCAGTTGCAGCAGCAGCAGTTGCAGCAGCAGCAGCAGGTCGGTCGCCATACCTTCCTGGAAGGGAAGAACAACACACTGCAGTCTGGATCAGAGAAGCAACATGGCCGACATGCCGCCCACAGCATGGCAGAATCCTCCCACGGCTCCATGTCCTCCTCTTCGAAGAGTTCAGCATCCTATCTCAGCCTGTCCAAGAGCCACAGCGCACTGAGTGATGCCAAATCTGTCGGGAACCTCAGCGATGGGCGGCTCCACCTAGATGACCCAAACTCCAACACAACAGCAGGGGCAGGACCTGGGGCCCGCTTCTTCCCCGCCAGCTGTTTAGACCTCAACGCTCCTCCAGGTCCCCAGGGGCCCCCCGGCAGCCCCTCTGCTCGGCACACTGATAGGTCTGGGCACAGCCCCGCCTCTCGTAGCAGCGGCAACGTCCGCATGGAGAGCAGCACACTGGACTCCTCATCCAGACACAAATCCAGACATAAAACTTTAGCACCAGGTAGGTCTGAGAGTCATTGGCCACTTTATTAAGAATGGAAATATGCCTTTTTTCTAATAATATTCAAGGTCTTTAAAATTATTTATATCTATTGCCTCAAACACTTGATCTCCAAAACCAACCTCACCCAACAAAAACTGAAAAATTACAAAAGCAAAAAGCCAGACAGCGGCTTATATTATTCACGTCACCTTTGACAACCACAGTCTGTACAGAAAACTCTAAGATGCTTCATGTCATTGTTCTTTCACTTTCACCCGAGACAGTTCTAAAAACTCCCAGACAAATGTAACTTTTAAAAGAGGAGTTTTTAGCTGGGAACCAGACTTTAAGACAACATTGATTTCTGTACTTTGAGGAGGGTCAACAGTGTCAACTATAGTACACAACCACTTAATTATCTAGCTGAAAATGTAATTTTAATAAAAGAGAAAGATTACATATATTATTTGATTGTGTATTCGTTACATTCACTTAAGTGTCTGACACTTAAATAAAAACTAAATGAAAACTTCAACTTGTAGTGGTAAACATATTTTCAACCATTGATTTGCCGTTCAAGCAAGTTAAAAAAATAATAATAATAATAATAATTTAATAAATGAAATTACTTTTGAGATATCTTCAAAGAAATGTAAGATAGCTATCATGTTATGGCCATTTTTTCACAGAGTTGACAGAAAATATGATCAAACTAAATGATTGTTTAATAAAAAATGAATATGTAGCTCTAAGGATGTTTTTGCTCGTCCAGAGGAGGCCGGTGCTCCAGAGCTCTTGGACCCCGGAGGAGCAGGGATGCCCTCCACTCACACCCTGCCTTCCCCACACGAGTCTTATCACTACGGCCTGGGCTACACCTCGCCCTTCTCCTCCCAGCAGCGGCCTCAGCGCCACTCCATGTACGTGAGGAGGGAGCGCCACCGACCACACCCTATGGAGGGGGGGTTGGCGGTCTTGCCTACACCCGGGCAGGCGATACCAACACGTGCCAGCAGCCTGCAGCTCCTCTCCCCCCAGCTGCAGCACCGCACCACCCTCACCGGACCCTCAGTGAGCTCCTCCAGAGAGGACTGCAACGAGGACTTGACCAGGGTTAGTGGCACACAGTCCTGTGAGAGTGGGGACTGTTAAAGGAAACATTCACCCTCAAATACTGACAAACACTGTGAAGATAATCCATTTGGTATTTTTTTTATTTTAAAGTTAAAGTTGAATATTTAAAAGGCAAGGTTTGTTCAGCCACAAACACTGGGGGGGAAAAAATCGTGTTAACTCGAATACAATACATTCAAATACACATAGATGGTTTGCCATTTGTTTTGCAAATAATTTACATGATTAACTATAGTGTAAAAAATGTAATTTACTAACATTATATAAATAACATAATGTAATAATACATTTGTTAAATAACAGTTTTTTGGCAAAAAATTGCAACTTAAATCAGGTAAAAGCTTTTTAGTATTCTCCACCAGAATTGTCTTGCATTATATTGAGGTTATCAAATAACATTTATATCTGAATGTATGCAAGATAAAATACAAGTTAAAATATATTTGTATATATTTATTGTTTTAGATATTTAAAGAAAAATAGTTAAAGCTTTTTCTGATAAATTATTCTATTGTTAAAAAATGAAATGATAAACTGATGGCAGCGTAGTCAGCAGAAAGGCAGGACCAATGATGTCCTTTTGACACTATAACCTTACATTTAACACTATTTCTCAATAGACCACAATACAATGCAGCCACAAGATGTTGAGTTGTTTTAGAAAGACATCGGTGAAGTTCTCCTCCTGCAAATAACTGTCTTGGGTGAATATTTTCTAAGCCCCACGGACCCAGTTCCGGAGCCAAAATCGCGTCATTTGCGGGAAACAACATGTAAGGAACCTTAATATTGAATAAACTATGAATATTTTATATCCATATAACGGGGAAAAACTCATTTAACTATCCTTTTCATTTTTTTTTTCAAAAAAAACACACAATGCTAACAGTGAGCCTCTGAATTAGCCCCGAGCGAAAAATGCTAACCTATTACTGCACCGAAAATCACTCCTAGCTCCCTTATTACTTATCCTAGCTGCACATCCAAAACATCGTTTAAGATAGTAAAGACACAGAATCTAACGGTGCCCACCTCAACACTGAAAGATACAAACTCGCTACGTTATCAACAAAAACTTACATCAAAACATGTGGCGATAGGTAGCCTAATATGGCCTACCTTGGTTTTGTCTGGTCAAAACTGGTCTTCAATGGCATTAAAACGATAACAACGATGCTGTAGTTAATCCATAGGTTAATATCCAATGTGTCTGTGTCCCCTTTGAAATGTTCTGATAATCTATAAGCAATAAAACTGCAATTCCGTTTTAAAATATCAGAGAGAACGGGGGCCAGAGATAAGGAAAATCCACCCAAATGGCCCCAGAAGAGGTTTCTTTTGCTAAATCTGTCTAAAAAGTTCAAATATCACTTGTTTTGCATCAATCTTGATACAGGGTACTTATTATATGTTGTACTTTGGATTCCTAAAGCTTTTAGTCTACTAACCCATCATCCAAGGTTGGTTTTCAAGTACAAAACATTTTTTGGACGGACACTATCATTTACAGTTTTTTACCATGTTCAATCTGAATTTTCTTTAAAATAAAAAACATCTGTATTGATTCTGACTCTTCTACATTCAACTCACAGGTTTATGATTACTTTGAGAAAAAAGATTATTAATTTAACCCTTTTAGAATGGAAAATACGGTCATTTGTTCTGAGAATGTCATTTTCGAGCCTGAAACCTGAAAAACAGGCTTGGGGCTTAATTGAAAATGTGTGTTTTTCACGAGTGGACCGTGTGTGCAGGGA
This sequence comes from Notothenia rossii, assembly GCF_949606895.1. Taxonomy (NCBI): domain Eukaryota; kingdom Metazoa; phylum Chordata; class Actinopteri; order Perciformes; family Nototheniidae; genus Notothenia; species Notothenia rossii. The sequence goes on from NC_136904.1 coordinate 25,020,583, forward strand.
CTGTCTCTGTCTCACATTATCATTGCTGCTGCTTCATGCTGCTCTTCCAGTCTGCTTTGACCTCGCTGTCCGTCTCCTCAACAGAGTGAGCAGTCACCTAAAGACATGAGCCACCCTTGTGCCCCCATCAAAGACTCTACGAGGGACAACACTGCTGCTTATCATACACAGCGCTCTAAAAACGAGGTCCGACCAACCCCCCCCCCCCCCCCCCCCCCCCACCTACTCTGTGTTTTCCATAGCTTTTTCTGTTTCTATGAAGGTCAACAGCTTCACTGCACGTTGTCGCTGGTATAAGTGTTAAAACGCTGAAAAGCTTTAAGATTGTCCCGATTTTCTTTTTATGTGAGCCAGCAAAAAGAGTGTGTTCGCTAACGATAAGAAACAATTGAAATTAAATTAGATCATTGATCACAAATATGAAATTACTGAGGAACTCTATATAGATATGTTTATTTTTGTTTGGCTGCTTGATCCGTGTGTGTTTTCATAGGTCGGCATGTATCACGACCCTCATGTTGAGGATGTGGGATCCTCCAAGGAGAACCGGATGATCTTCACTGAGTCCATGCCTCGGAGAGTTGGCAGCTTCTACCGAGGTAAGGAGAAGAAGCACCAAGAGACAAAATGTGTGTACTGTGTCCTCCAAAAAAGCGATTATTTAGGAAAGGCAATTTGTGTAGCACCCTTAAACAACAAGGCGATTCAAATGCTCCACATAATTTGAAAATTAAACAAGACGTTTAATAAATACACCGCAATTTACAAAATATAAATAGGATTATAAAAGCGTAAAATAAATTACGTCTCAGATAAATCTTATCTTCTTGTGTTTATTTTTTTACAACAAACAGCCCTGTATAAACCGTTCAGTTCTTGATAAACCAATTGCAAAAAAGATAATCTGAGAAGGACATAAAGGAACATTTGAAAGGAAAAGCCCTCAAAAATACTTTAAAGTTTTTAAAAACTTGCATACTTCTCTTCTTTTATTTGTATTTGGTGGTGTAGTTTTCTATATAGATGGCTTGTGAAATTATATGAGTTTGACACAAAGTTGTTGAGTTTCAATTTTAAATATCAGGAAATAGAATCAAGGAACTATGTTTTTTTTCTACACTTGCCAAAAAACATATTCAAAAGCTTGGGCCACTTGGGCTTTAATAGACAAGACAGACATGGTGGGTTTTGGAAATTCAAGTGTTGTAAATTGAAATGAAACATCCAGGACAGGTAGACTTTTTCTTAATTTAACAACAGCTCTCAAACTTTGTTTAATTTCCTCTCCTTGTGTAAGTCCCCTCCCCCAGACCCGACAACTCTTCCTCTTTCCACGATGCTCTCGGTCAGGGTCGAGGGCCGGTTGTTTCCAATTTGCCCGGAGACCCTGTCGTCATGGTCAACCACTCCAAACGCCAGACGGCTTTTGACTGGTGAGAAGTTTTTATTTAAACTGGCCTAGCATGTTTGCCGACTTCAGGGATGGATACTGTCAAGTAACTGTCAATTGTCATACTGATATTCTGTACAAACTGTGAAGTCCACTGAGACAAATGTAACATTTGTGATATTGGGCTATATAAATAAACATTGATCGATTGATTGATTGAAGTAGATGTGAACTCAATGCTGTGTAAAGGACACTGCAGTTTGAAGCGTCCACATTTATAGTTAATTATGTTAGGAACTGAGCTTTACATAACAACGTACAATGATCTCATAATTTAATAATTAAAATGTTCTCACTTTTACAACACTAACTAAGATAAGCTTTTACAAGCGTATTATCACAGCAACTAAATGACTGAAAGGACATTCATGAAAACATGTGGCAATATCACTGAATTCAACTCATGTTTACTTTCTTCAGAAGAAGAAAAATAAGCAGTTATTGTAGTATTTATGCATTTGTGCACATACGTATTATAGGAAGTGACCAAGATACAGTTTCTTTGATGTTTTTATACTATCCAAGATTCCAAGAACAACTCATTTACAACATACATAAAAAGCGCTACTTTTCTCCATAGTCTACTCTAGGGCAATTCAAATGTCTTTAGTTTATATGGCAATGGCTGACAAGCTACATCTGACAGATGGAGATGGATGTCATTTGCGATGCGTTGGTCATTTGAAATACATACAAGATGGAAAAAGCACATTACAGCTGAAGGATCCAAAGAACATCTGCATCTGTCTTTAATAACATGATCTATTCAGGTTGTGCCCCTAGCATATGAAACACACCTGCGAAGATGTCACCATCTACTCCTAAACTTGTAATCACAAACATGAGTCATACAGTCTGAACAATTTTCCAATTTGCCACACAGGACCGCGGCAGAAGCAATGGTCATGAATCCTCCAGAGCCCGCCAAAGAGAAGGAGAAACAAGGCTTCTTTAGAGCCATGAAGAAGAAAAAGAAGAAGACTCAAATAGTAAGATCATTGAAGACATTTCATCCAGCACACATTTCCTTTGGTTCGTTGCATTTTATCCTTTGTTAATGAAGTTTGTTTTTACTGGGTAGTAAATCCTTATCAATAGGCTCCTTCAGACTGGTTAATTTGAAGAAAAAAATGTGCAGGAAAAAAACATACTTTTGATTATAACCAACATTTTGTTTTACATCCAAAGTGGTTTATAAAAACGAATTTCTGCCCCATTGGAATGTATTTTAGTGATGTGCTAATGTCTAATACTTTGGCTGGTTTTATTATATTATGTTAACACATAGAAATGTACAACAAAAAAACACAATACTTAATACTGAATTTCAACTCTCAATTTTCTTCCTAGTATCTTAACAATCAAATATTTATATTTAAGTAGTAAGTCATATTTCTTGAAGTGGTTGAGGACCAGGTTTTGCAGATGTTTTTTATTTTCTGTCAGAGATTTGTGTTGAGAGTTGTGGCTGTGCGTCTTCTGCTCCACAGACGGACATGGAGGATGGGAGGAACCCCAGCATCAAGAAAAGCCTTTTCCCCCTCTTTAGCTCTAAGAATAGCTTAAAGCACAACTCAGCTGTCAAAGTCCTCCCTGTAGTGGCCTCGCCCATGGTACAGCACCAGCCTACCGTGCCCTACCCTGCCTCACCAGTAATCTAACCTCAACTCTACGGCTGCATGTTAACTCACACCCCACTCACCAGAATGACCTGCTTTGAAATCCTCTCAAACGCTTCATTATTGAGTGACTGAGAATCGTTTCAAGTTGAAAGGATTTCAAATACATTTTGAGTCGAATACTGCACGGCGTCTGTGCAACCATTATGTTTCTGCTATAATGTGTGTCATATGCGGTCGCCTTGTTTTCATATTGCATTGTGAGACATGTATGCTGGTTGTTGTGAGGGCGACACATCTGCACGTCGAGTATCATTCGTTTCAATTCAAATGTCATTTTATCACATGAGATCCATGGACATACTGACAACATTCAAAAGCTGCTTAACCCAACTCTGGACTCTGCACTGTGCTGGAGGAGGAATAGTTTGACCTTATGTTGATTTGCTTTCTTTCAGAGAGTTAGATGAGGAGCTGCGTAGCTTAACTTAGCTTAGCACAAAGACTGGAAACAGGGGAAAACAACTAGTGTGGTGACAAAATCCAAGTGGCAGGACCTCTAAAACAGTTCTTCTCATATAATATCTAAATCATAGATGATCCTCTGATCATCTACATTGTTATTATAATACAGGTAATTTATTAGCTTTTTGTTTTTGCTATTGTTAGTATAAAACATGATTGATCATGGCTGATGAGACACAAAACAAGAACTTAACTTCTGAAAATGTATGATGGCCACAAATGATTGATGAAAGTTTAATTAAATAATGTATATTTTTAAAAGAAGTCCTTAATAGATAACATTGTCTTAGTTGCAGCCCAACTATTTGTTACAGTTAGTTCAAAACATAAAACTTTTGTAGACCTTATTTTCTGTAACGTCATCACTTATCACCGTCACCACAGCGTCGTGTTTGTCTGGTGCTGCAGAGGGGTGCATGGAGAACCTCACTGGGATTCAAGATGTGACATTGCCATAGAAAGAAATAAAGTTAACATGATGTGATTGTTTTTGATAGTTGTTAATTATGTTCCTGTATTTTTATGAAACATCAGGTTCCCGGAAACGGACAAGAACACCTGTCGCTGCAGAGGAGCTCCAAATCCTCCTCTCACCACGGCAGCCGACGGAAAAACCGCGAGAGATCCCGAGACAGAGACCGGGAGCGGGAACAGAGCCGGGACCGGGACAGGGACAGAGAGAGAGAGAGGGAACGGGAGAGAGAAAGAGAGAGAGAAAGGGAGAGAGAGAGGGAAAGAGGGAGGGAGCGAGAGAGAGTTAATGACTGGCAAACAGACAAACCAGTGGACTCACACTCTCAGGTATGAAGCTACAAACTGAACACCAAATGACCTTATCATAATATCATGTTGATTTTAAGCCAAAACAGACATTTTAAATGATTAAGATTCTGAATATGATATCCTATGAACTGTAAAAGATGTAGTTATCTATAACGAAATACCGACGTTATCAGCAGGAAGTGTGGCTTCGATGACGTTGAGCATTTTTGAGTTGAAAATGGCAATATTTTACCATTAGCAGTGCATTCTACATATACAGTATATCTATACATACTGTATATGCATATCAAATACATTTGAATGCCAGCCCTTTGTGAATGTTGTCCACTTGTTGCAAATGTATTGTTTGTAGAGAGGCAGTCCAGTGCACAAATTGCATTGATAGTTCATGGTAACAGATGCCTTTTTTTCAATAGAGCAAAATCAAATAATATATAATAAAGAGGGCCGTAGTATTTTGTTCAGGCTTGTACTAGGTGGTCTATTTCAGCTCCTTATAGTGTTCAACTAGAATTTAAAATTAGATAATAATTTTTGTTATGTAGCCTAAAAATTCCTGCAACAAGTATTCCTTTATTTAATTTTGACATGTAAGTCTCCAGTAGGAAAGAACACAGACAGTGTAGGACAGTATTGAGGATTTGGAGAGGGATAAACACACTGTTGGGTTTTATATTTGTTTTAAAAAATGAAAGGTCCTTTTCCTTTAGAGTCATACATTATCTGTTTCCCTTTCCCACCTCACAGAGTCAACCACTCAAGTCCCTCCGCAGGCTCCTTCACCTCTCCCCTTCCTCCTCAAATCAAGGACAGCCTCCTCCTCCTCCTCCAGACCTGCGCTTCCAAGCCCCCCTCCCCAACCCCCCTCAGCCCTCCTCCAAGTCGTGTTACCCTGAGGGCCGAGGGCACGCCGAGAGCAGGGGGCACCCCGGGGTGAGCAGCTCTGCTCAGCCTAAGAGCCGCAAGCCCAGCTACCCCCTCCCCGGACAGATCGAGTCCAGCTGGCACGTGTCTGCTCTGCAGAGGGCGGATGGCGCTCAGTTCACCCCCGAACAACTGGGAATCAAACCGGGGCAGAACGGACCCACCTTTACCCGAGCGTCCCGTGTCAGGATGCCAAACCTCAATGACCTGAAGGAGACCGCGCTGTAAACCCCCCGCCCACAAAACTACACCACCTCCTAAACGTCTCTACCCTGGAAGCATCTGCCAGATGCAGACATCATGGTACTGTAGTACAAGTTTACATGAAAGCCTATTTCATTGGATCTAGTCTTCATTCAGAAACATAGTCATCTGTTTTCTGGAAAATACAATGACCAGACACTGAAACAAAGGGAAGCAAAGAGGGGACATGGCCCACTCTGTCTGGGGATGCCAGTACTGTATCAGCTGTGTGTGACTGTGTGTGTAACAAAGAGAGGACAGATGATCTTTAGTGGCCTCTTTGCTGCCATCTTCTGCTCACAGGACTCTACAGCAAAGCGACTTCTGTCAGGCCGGTGGCCAAGACACTCAAATGTTTTCAAGCTCTGTTATTTGATAAGAACAAAAAAAAAGTTTATATTAACATTATTTATTGAATATGTATTTGTTTTAAATTCAAGGATATAAGCTATAAATGACACAGTATGTAGGTTATATGGGAATATTGTAAGGTAATATATAATTAAATGTGTAATTGCAAGAGCTTTAGTTTCGACACAAAGAAAAGCATAGATATGTATGTGTTAATAATACAATATGTCAAAAATTATATTTAATAATGGTGAATGTCCTTTTTTGTTCAATTTGATAGGTTATTTACCGATTTTCACGCTTTATCATCTTATTTTGACCAGTTTTTCTATTTGTTTCATCCACATGTATAGAAATATTGATGAATATTGTTGCCCAAAGTAAAAAAATTATATATTTCACTTCACAGCTAGACTAAATCTGCGCTTCACCATCATGACTTACAGTAAGTTTTGGAGTTTTGTGACAAGTTGGGCTATTTGTCAATAGGGTTAGGTAGCAGAACATCAATAGTGAGACTGTTAGGCTCTGTGCTTTACATAAGAAAATGTCTGATCATTATATGTCCCATTCTTGGTGTCACCATTTTTTAAATGAGCCCCATTCTCAGTTCATTTATCAGTGACAAGAGCTTTCCAGCGCCGTGCTGCCACCTGCTGTGCTGTTGGTTTGGTCTACAGCCCTAACAGCCAGTAAAAAACATCAAGACTTTGGCGGCCTTTGGTGGTGAAAAGTAAGCCTTATGAAATGAGGCAGGACTAACTCAAGAACAACGTGTAACTGTGCAAAATAGGATGAGAGCATTCTGCAAAAGGCATACATCACCATACAACCTTTAAGTAAGGAAGGTTAAGTCTGCTGGTTTTTTATATTTCTTGTTTGTTGACGAATCCCATGAAAACAAAAAAAACAATAATATATTGAATATATTAACAACTCTTAAGCCGTTTTCATAAAACTAATAGGAATACATAATTGGGCAATTACCATAAACATGGGCACTGTAGTTTAATTTGAATCAATCCCTCATGCTGTCCTGCTGTTGTATTTGCTCACCATAGAACCATCTGTGTATTAATCCGCTGCTGAAAATAGTTCCAACAAACTCACTGTTGACCTGACGTTTTGGTTTTGAAGATCTGATGATCAAGTCCAGAAAAAAAATGTCAACAACATTGTGTGGAATTACTCATATTATATTCGCAGCCTGTAATGTGAACACTTCATTTCGTAATTATTTTCTCACAACTTTTGATATTACAGATAATAATAATAATAATAATAATAATAACAATATAATAGTTACGGCAATGATCACTTTCCAGTGATTTAAAATAAGACCGTTTCAGAGTGTTATAACCTTTGTGCATTGTTTTGGTATCTAATAAGCCTTAACACGCAAACATTTCTTACTCCAACTGGCTCCCGTATTGTATTTCAATACTCACTGGTACCTGAAGTAATATGCCCCCAGCTGTGGGTTTATTCTTTTCATGGGATTGGTCAAAATTAACAAAGATGTTAAATAACACAAGACTTATCTTTTAATGTTTACATTTTTCATGTGCATTTTAAAAGCTTGTGTTTTCAAAGTGTTTGTAAATGCCTTTTGTAAATCTGAATTTGGTTTTGCTACTGTATTTGCATTACAACTTTTATTTTTGAATATTGATAGTCATAATCAGGGATGATTTTACTTAACTAGGTTATTCATAAAAAGCATTTAATTGTTGTCTACTGACCTGTGGATGATTACAAACAAATAAAATAGAACAAAACACTGTTAGTGGCCTAGGAAAAATATACAGCATCATTTTCCTTCCAGTCTCATCTCAACCCTTCTCCTTCTTCTTCTTCTTCTTCTTCTTCTTCTTCTTCTTCTTCTTCTTCTTCTTCTTCTTCTTCTTCTTCTTCTTCTTCTTCTTCTTCTTCTTCTGTGGTTTTAAAGTTTAGTGGAGAAGCTTTTATATCACAGGAGACGACAAAGAAGAATGAATGGAAAAACTCTAGACATCTGTGGACTTTAGAGAAAATGTTTGAGAAATTCATGTGTTTTGTTTCTCATCTATTGAGAGGATGAATGAACAAGCAAAAAAGGAATGAACTAATTGACTATATGGCAATAACATTCAGAAAGAGACTGATGCAGAATGTTCTGGCTAAGTTAAAAGGAGCCAAATAGCACAGAAGAATTGTCATAAGGAAACTGTGATGAAAGCAAGAAAAGTGTCCACATATAATATCAAGACATCGCTCTGCAATACACTTTTTATTTACAATTTCACCTTGAAAATGACCCAGGGCTATAAAACTGCCCAGTATTGTTTATTATTGAGAATCCTGGTTGCTACTGATTGTAAATGACTGCTGAAGTGGGTTTGTCTCTACTATTAATGGGACATTGTGAAGACAAAGCTTGCCTTGCCAGTGACCCGAAGCCTTATATTAGCTTTCTGACTCAACACTTCAGATGGAAACGAAGACATGAACCCCATGCAAGCCACATACACTGACCACTGAGATGAGAAGAAGACCTTTTGTTCATGAATATGAATGTGTTTCCTGAAACATTCGTTCTTTTTTCATTTAGCTGTTTCCCACTTCTTACAGGGTGTAAATAGAAATAAAAGAGTGTATCTATACTGACCATTCTACTTTAAATGATAGGGTCTCATAATAAAAGCCAACTGTACATTTTTGAATGGCTCATATGTTTGTTTTGTAGCACAGACAGACACAACACCAGAAGAGACATGAAACAAGTGTTAATTTAATCCAGGAAATAGTTTAAAGATCCAATTAAGAAAACATCTTCAGAGTAAATACAATGAAATAGAGAGTTTTCAAAGCACCACGGGAAACTAAATCAAACAAATGCAACAAATCAGGAGTTAACAACAAGCACATTATCCATCCCTCTATCTTTACATTGCAGACACACTGAAAAAAGATGAATGTAAAAATGTTCTTCAGGTTAAAATTTGTACAACTAAAATAGAAAATGGGAATAACATCATCACAGGCGTTTTGAAAGAACAAGTCTTATTATTCTACAGATTCCTTATTATCAACAAATCTCTAAGAGAAGCAAAGAATGTGTTATTTTTGGCTTTTTTTATTCTGTCTCTGGCAGTAAAACCACACTCAATTATGTAAACCTAATTGTATCCTTTTTATTTATTTTTTATTTTGGTCCCCCCAAAAGTCGATGTTCAGCTGCAGATCAATACACATTGAATACTTAGAGCAGCAGGATAATGTGTTTGCTATTGACTCAATATAACTAAAGTAATCTATGGTTAGGTCACATATATGCAACAGGGTGGCTCATTGATATGTATTATACAACATATATTAAATGTGGCTTTGGTCCCAAAAACAAAACTAGGATCAAATTAATTGTTTTGTGGATTTGTTGACAGTAAGAAGAATGTTGATTATCACCAGCCTTATCTTTGAAGGATTATACAGAGGAGAGAGTGAAGGGTCCTTGTTTACTGTTACAGGAGAAGCAGACAGGATTTCACAGGAGGACACAAATATTTTTGGAAGAGCTTGCGTCTAGCTGTTGGATACCACCTCCATAGCAACGCTGCCTCTCCCTCTCCATGCCTGATTATTTCTTTGAATTTATGCCATTTCTTTGCAAATGCAGCAATCTATTGAGAACGCACCAAATGAAAGCCTGATGTGAGAGGCTGGTTCAACACAGACAATAGAGAGAGGGGAGAATGGAAGCTCTTTGAGCACATCAAATGAACAGTTAATGAAATCACATAAGTCAAATTGTTTTTTTAAATCAGAAGGTCTTGTCTTCAATTTGTGGTTTTATACATTTAGCTGGAGGGGGCAACATCTGTGAATATAACGAGACCACACACTCAGACAATGGTGGGAATTAGGATGAGGTTTCGGGAGAAGGCCTCGGGGATGGCGGGAGGAGAGGTTTATTTGCATTTGTCCATGCAAAGCAGCAGCTCCAGGCGCAGAGCGATGCGTGTGTGCCACCCGAGGGGGATGATGCGGATGAAGCGCGCTACGATGGGCGGCCGCAGGAGGTTCTGCACAGAGGAGGAGCGGTCAGAATTTCCGTAAAACACCTGAGAGAGGGAAACAAATGAAGGGTCAGAAGGGATTCATTTACACTACTGTGGATTTAAACTCACTGAATATACTACAGACACAAATCTGTAATCTAAAAGTTAAAAAAAGTGTACAGTACATATTAAATGATGAGATCCCCATCAGGCCAATCGGTGTAACTTGACTTTTACATTGCTTCACTAAATAGGGTTTGACTGGGTTCTAGTTACCCTGTTGTTTCCAGTCTGGTCTTTGTAATAGATCCAGTTGAGCTTTTCGTCCGTGCGGTACTGGACGCTGTACTTGGTGATCCACTCATCAGCATCACAGCGGCCCTGGGTGAGGATCCCTGACACCAACTTCACCTCCATCAGGTCGATCTCCACCCACTGACTGTTGTCCTGAAACTTAGAGAGCCAGGCACACCTGCAGGAGGAATACAAACACTGCATGTGATGTCAGGAGTCCAATTAAGACATGATGGTGTGACAGTGCATGAACAATACCAGAGCATGGAATCTAAGCAGACCACTCTTTTTTAATAGTCCACAGTTCCATTTATCATATCTATTTTTGCATTTCCTGTTTTTTTTATATCAGTATGTCGGTAAGCTGTTTACAACCTGGAAATAGCACTTACCCAAAGCCCTCACTGTTGAGCCGGGCCTTGCTGGGGACCCAGGAGGAGAACCAGCCGGTGTACTGGTCCTGGTTGGAGCAGGTGATCTGGTCCGGACTCACTGACCCGGCCTCAAATCCAAGAGGCTTGTGGTACGGACACTCTGCAGGAGCAGGACAGACAGATTTATGAACTTTATTTAACTTAAACATTTATTTGTAAGTTAATAGTTTTAGTTAATGAAGAAATAGCATTTTGTTGAGACTCTCTTGCAGCATGAATTTCAAGGTCAGACACACAAACATGTCTGCCAACAGCTAAGCAGCAAAACACTGAGAATATCTGAGCAGGAAATGATCATCACTATAAGCCTTTGTAGGTGCTTAATTCTCCATCCCTCTATCATTTCCTCTCTCCCCATCCTCACACTCTCCCGCTCCCAAAGCCCCCGCTGTTAGAGGACCCGGTGTGACCCATATCCATCCTAAAAGCCTGCAGTTTAATTCTCCACGGTGAGAGATCAGTGATGTCCATTAGGGCGGCAGGCGGACAGATGGCTGTGTTCTACACTCCGCAGTTTTAGCTCCGTGTTGCTCCTGTGTTTTCATCTGTAATCTGTCCTCTCTCTTCCACTAAAAAGGCATTATAAACACGTGGATAGGGGAGATCAGAGCGCTGCACGAGTGAGATTGCTTCCCCCTAAAGTTTCAGCAATGGATATGTGAAGTAGAATCCTGCTGCGCTTTTGTTTACTACTGGCTTAAGCCTACAGGGTCATATCCTGTCTAATCCCTGTACTGTACAGCAGCGCTAACAGAAGTGCCTCTGTGAGTCAGGAGATAAGTGTTTATATAACAGTAATGAAAATTACTTTATAGTCCTGCCTAATCTATTTCAAAAGAAGAATCAAACATATTTAGATGGCTGAATTAATGGTGAAACACGATGGATGGAGGTGGAACAAAATCTGATGCCATGCAGGAATCTCTTTCTGACTCATCTTTTGTCATCACCAGGTCCATGTCGAGATAATTGCTGGTTTCTGTTATTGTGCAATTGGCACAGGCTATTACAGGCCCCGTAATCTGAGAATCATGCTCTCAGATAATGAATATCTGCTGAACTTCTTTCTCCTGTCCATCACCCGTTGCCATGTGATTTGTGGCTCAGATGGCACTCATTGGTTCACTATAAAGAAAACCCTTTCTCCATCTGCTCTGCCTCTCTCCATTCTTCAAGCCTGACACGATTCAAGTGAGCTTTATATCGCTAGCTAAATCAATGGAGTCATTTTGTTTGTTTGGATGTGTGTTGCTTTGCGGAGATCTTAAAAACAGGTTTTCAGATTTCATGGAGAGTCCTTAAAATGATTTGAAAAAGACAGATTTCCATCTGCTGCTGATAAAGATGACCAAGAGTTGTTTCTAAGCTCAATAATGAACAGATGTATCCCTTGACTATCTATATGGTGTTTTCATGTAGATAAAGATGCTGTTGCAGACTAAATGATCCATCATTTCATAGCAGATTTAGAGGACTGTGCAGCCTTGTTGTAGGTGTTCCTGGTTCTTTTCATGGCTCCATCTGCATCATCTCCTCTGAGGATGTCCAGTGGAGCATGTCCACCCTGTGGTGTCAAATCTGGAGTCTCATGCCTTCATGCATGAACAAGTAAAAATATAGAGATTCCCCTTCTCTCTGTCTGCATCACACGCACATTAAAGCTGTCCCTCAGAGATGGTTTGTGGATTTTTCAATTACATATTTAAATCATTTTTAAGCAATATGCAGCACATTTGGTGGTTTTAGCCTCTTTTGACTTCATTTCCAGAACAATTAATCAACGAATAGAAGAAAAGTGTGGCTATATTAGAAAACTGAAAAATTAGGTTAAGTGATACTTATAGTTCTTACCTGGCATGCAGTCCACTCCTCTCACCTTGGGAGAGCCGGTCACAATGGAGGAAAACTCAGTCGGAGTCTCACCTCCCTCACAGTCACATTTGCAGGACCTGGCAGTCCACGGCTCAGACGCTGCCACCTCATATAAACACACACAAACACAATTAATAGATGCAATACATCCAGAAAAATGTGGGTAATCAGAAATAATAAATATATGTAAATACTGTTGTTTTAATATACAGCTTGTTTGCAAAACATATATAATTATAAAATAAAAATAATAATTTCATGTAAAAATGAGAAAACAATTTTGCAACAAAGAGAATGAAGCTTCTAAAGTCTCATCATAGTGATTTGTACAGTGTTTATTTCACAAAAATCATTTGACATTGACCAATGTCAACTCTGGAGAAATTGCTAAACTCTAGACTGAAATGTCTGTAGTGTGGCTAATCTAAAAGTTTATTTTTGTTTAGTTTTCTTTTTAACACTGAACTGAAATAATGAATAAAACACATTTGATTTGAATGCTATAAGATTGCAATCCGAGGGTTCTTCTTACCTCTTGAGCTTGAATGCTGATGATCACTGTTCAGACAGAAAGCACACAGGGGAGAACAAAAGACTGTCAGGACATGGCATTCATTCGCTCTAGTAAACAAAAAAATTGCATTAATCCGTAAATGTAACCATTTTTAAAAACAAGCGAATCAACACCGATGCAATGAATCAAGTACATACAATGTTTTAGAAAAATAAACTAAAATATTATCTCAAAGGTAAATGAAAACATTCGGATATATTTGTCACCTAAGTTTGTCCTTTGACATTAGAGTTACTCAGGGTTCTTCAACATAATTTGTCCAGTTGAGGTGACTTTAAGTTGTTACACTTCTAAATCACAAAGATTATGTGTACAGCATAAATGGGAAAGAGTGAAAACATTGAAATCCTACCATTAACTCCCAGAAGAAGCAGGATGAGCGCGAAACGCTGCACGTAGAGAGCCATCGTCCAACCTGCTCCAAACCGGACGACACCAACTGCAGACTGAGCAACAAAGCCAGCAGTGAAAGAGAGGCTGGATTACAATAATCCACAGGACACTAATGGCCTTACCTAATGCCATCCTTATCTGACAAAGCCCCCCCTACAGCTGTTCACCCAGGACCATTCACAACCACCAAACAGTCTGGAAATCACTGCAAAGCCACAAAGGTCAAGTCAAAAATCCTGCAGAAAAAAAACTAAAGTCGATCAGATGGATCAGATTTGGGTTGTGTGTGTGTGTGTGTGTGTGTGTGTGTGTGTGTGTGTGTGTGTGTGTGTGTGTGTGTGTGTGTGTGTGTGTGTGTGTGTGTGTGTGTTTGTGTGTGTGTGTGTGTGTGTTTTGTTGGAAGGCAGTGATGGTTTATGCTGGGCCTTGTGATCCATATGATTGACCAGACGGTTGACTTTTGTCTGACTGTATTGCTCTTCTTGTATGTTGCTACATTTTTCATTAGTATTGTGATAATTTTTAACAAAATGAAAAAAGAAAGAAAATGTAAGAATCAAAAACGGTATTATTTAATGGTTATCATTATAATGTATGTGTAGTGAAGGAGAAAAACGTTTAGTAGCGTCTGTTTACTTTTAAACTGTAAAAGCCCTACTGAGCACATATTTTACTCAACAGCTGGAAATTAGCCATGTCGGCTAAAGCTGCACCGTTTACTGTTTTTGTGACAGTTCATGAATGGGGACTGTCCACGACACTATACATAAATAAACTAAACTAAACAATCATCCATAGCCAAAGGTTAAAGTTCAAGGTATTCTCGTCTTGAATGCTTGTTTATGTTTTAACTGATGTGTCAGTATCAGTTATTCAGTATCGTTGATACAGAAATTAATCAAATATTAGGATGGTCCCATAAAGATAAACACCTTTAACACCCATTTAAAAAAGTGTCCTTTTGAATAAAATTTGCTTGTATTTTGACCTCATTTATATTAAAGTTAATAAACAACTTGTCACAGTTAAGAAATTAAAATGTACACTTTAAAATGAGAGAAAATAAATAAATCATAAGAACTATAATGATAATGATTCGACTTATACAATTATCTCTCAAATCAGATCATGTTGAGCATTTTAAAGTCATAAACAAGCGCAGCATTGTATTGGGTCAAAAGGTTAAATTATTTTCTGTCCTCTGTAGACTCTCAGGCCAAACATGTCTGAACTCTTCTTCTTATTTGGTGTTTTACGGCAGTTTGCATCCAAAGTGTTGCATTACTGCCTCCTTCTGGCTGTCTGAACTCTGGGCCTGCTGGGTGAGAGTAATTAAGCCTAATTAGGCACAGCTGTCATCAATCTGTGTTAATTTAAAACAGCCTTTTTAACTCGTCTTTCCTATCCTGACTTCACTCCTGCTGAAAAATTTGCTGTAAAGCTCTTCAGTTGATTTCTTCTTAAAGCTGTGATTCTTTTTACAAAACTGTTACAGAAAATGAAGGCTGCTGCCTGCGCAACACGCAGGATTCCTCCACAGACAAAGAAGAGGTCCAGAGCCCACTCAACTCTCCTCTACAGAGCTCATAAAGAGGTAGGAATTACAACTAAAGCAGTATTTGCAGAGACAAATGTTTGAAACTTGATCAAACATTTTGCTTTTTACACGATGATGTTAAAGGTCCCCTATTATGCTGTGTTTCATCAATCAATCAATGTATAATATATATCAATTATATAGCCCAATATCACAAATGTTACATTTGTCTCAGTGGACTTCACAGTTTGTACAGAATATCAGTATGACAATACAACACCCTCTGTCCTTAGACCCTCACATCGTACAAGGAAAAACTTCCAAAAAAGGAAAACCCCCACAGTTTAAAGGGAAAAATGGGAGAAACCTCAACGAGAGCAACAGAGGAGGGATCCCTCCCCCAGGACGGACAGATGTGCAATAGATGCCGTGTGTAAATCGAAGAGATTATTCATTTTACAGCGTAGGTAGACCAAATGTTGTGTCTATAATAAGAAGATGAATCCACGAGGATGTCAACAATCCTGTTGGAGCCATCAGGGAAGTAGCATGATGAGTCAGGCAGGACCACAGTGATAGGTTCAGCCATGACTCAAAGTCCAGGACTCAAATCCAGGACTCAGGATAGAGGATCCAGGACTCAGGATGCAGGACACATGACTCAGGATCCAGGACACAGGACCGCAGCAACAGGATCAGCCACGACTCAGGATCCCGGAGTAGATACACACCAAAAAGAAATGTTGGGCAAGCTGGGTAATTCGGAACATGAGATAGGTACAGGAAGACGTAAGGTGTCCCCCGACAGTCTAAGCCTATAGCAGCAAAACGAACATGTCTCTCTTAGGATAGGTTGAGGGAAAGGGGTAAGGAACAGAGGTGGAGAGGCAAAACGTGTCTACGTACATGCACTCCCTTTGGATCAATATATTATCAGAGATATATATATATATATATATATATATGAAACATGTCTCTGAAGTGTTTGGCTCGAAATACCAACAGATCAAACATTGTAGCATCCCATAATCTCCTCTGTTTCAAAAGTGTTGACTCTCTGTCTGTTACTTTTAGATGAAAATAAGGAGCCACTCCCCACGCCCCTCTGAGATATTTGGTTAAAAAGAACACAATGGCGCTCTAGGAGGAGATTCAGGTGATAAAGTGATTTCCTTGGTTGGTTATTGGCTAATGGTTACACAAGCCAAAAAAAATCGTTATGACATAAAGTTTCCAAAATCTGATCAGCTCATTTTCAGACAGGTTTTTATATAAATGGATCAGGACACAAAGTGAGGGGGTCTTTGTTCCTGAAACTTTCAGAATCTCTTTACACAGAGGGGACACATGTTTATGTAGAAAAGACATGAATATGTGAATTTTGCATAATAGGTGAACTTTAAGATTAGTTAATACAAATCCTGTCCTTCCAAGTGGACTTTGCAGGGAACAATGCTTTAGATTGAGAACATGAAAAGGGTCCCACTTGTGAATTTTCATCTTTCTTTTTCTGCAGGTGCATCCGGCCGGGATGAAGATTCCAGACTTCCTTGCCGGTCGACTCAGTTTTCCAAAGCCATTCCTGCTCAGACTGGTGAGCTCAGAGGCGTCCCGGCTGTCAAAAAGTAACAGACTGAAGGTGATCACTCGGCATGAGATCAGAGCTGCAGTCATAATTATTCAGAGGAGGATTCGTACAAGAGCTGCAGCATGAAGAGTTGTAAAATGTCATAATTTTAACTTTTAACATTAAATAAATATTTATTTTTATTCTGTTGCCTTTTCCCTTTTTTTTTTAAAGTCATGCATGCATGCTTTAACAAGTCGTTCAGTACATTCAAATGAGGCCTACTCACGTTTATTCATGTAATTAATGACAACCTTTCATTTAAATCCAAGTTGTACAATTTTTAAAATGTCAAGATTTGCAGGGCACAAGGACACGTTTTGTTTTAATGCACATTACTAGTAGTCTTAATACTGAAATATTTATGTATCACAGCTTGAGTTTGATGGTGAACTATCATGTTGGTGTCTGCATTCAAAACGTACAACTGCAAAAACACTTTAATTTGTGTTTTTTTTAATAAGCAAAGGTAGAGATTCTAAAAATTAACTCTAAAGTTGTTCAATTGTTCTCACCAATCTGTCACACTCAAATTCCATCTCTGCTCTCAAAAATAATTGTTGTAAATTTAGTGATTAAATGTTATAATGGGGGCATTTATTACAGTAACTTGCCCAGTGCCCACACATGCGGATAATGTTTAAGGCTTGAACGTGGTTATTTAATGTTTTAAAAAAACTAGATAGCTGCATTTTAAAATGCTGTTCACACACATAACAAACAAATGTTGGGTTAAATGGTTAAAAATGGTCTGAAGGTGGCGCCAGAGTAAAGATTATTAGAAAGTATCCTGAGGATCATGACAAACTTCATGGCTAGTAGTTTCCATCACATCTTGTCAGGAGTCCTCATGGAAACTGGTATCACCAATAATCACAATTTCAGTGGATGCACGAGTCGAGGCACAGAACAGAGATAGTCATGGTGAATATTACCTGGGGAATATTTGTGCTTTGAGGAACAGAAGAGATAAAGAGTGTTGGTATCGTGTGTCTGAGAATCTACGGAATACACCTGCTGCTGCTCCGCCTCTCGTTGGGCTCTCTCCTTCTCTCAGCGCCGATCTCCGAAACGCTTTCGCCGCTGGATCATCTTTAAACTCGAAACTGTGGCAGGACATGTAGAGAAACATTTTGTGTGCCGTTTTGACGCAAGTTTTTCTTTTTCTATCATGATTTCCGGCTCGCGCGGATACAAGCTGCAGGTAGGAACACAAACAATGCGATTAATATGCACCGGATGCATACTACATAAACACTTCCTTGGAATAAGATGTGGATTGAAATGATGCGCAGTTGGCAACATTTTCTTTTTGATTCTGTATGATATGAAACGGTTTGTTTGAGAGTATTGGGGCGTGATAAGAAGCCATTTACAAGACTAAGTGTATCCCCATGTTTCTTGTGTTTCTATATTAAAGCCTAATTATAATGCACATTTGGTGACGTGGTAATGTGTTCCCAGGACGTGAAAGAGATCTGATTAAATTAAAGAGTTACTCGATTATTTTCTTTCTGTGTCAAACAACGCTGTGAAGTTTAGGTTGGATATTCCGATCCAAGTCACTTCCAGTGCTGCAGTACAATGGAGCATTGATTTGGAGTCACTATCAAACGGATATGAGACCTTTCAAAAAAAACATCTACATTTTCATTAGGATATTCACATAAATAGGAGCTGGACAAAAATACAATAAAAAAAAATAAGCTGTCCAGTGTAGTAAAACTATGCTGCATTGGTTTTTAGTGATTGTGCAACATAACATGTAAGCTATTGAACAAAATCCAGACTTTTATCTGGATAATCTAATTAAAATGAGTGTGGTGTTCTTGATCATATCTGGTATGGATTTGAATTCACCCTTCTGTCCAGAAATACAATGCTGCATTGATTTGGAGTCATGGACATGACATGGAAACTTTGGGAAAAAAGAATAAACTGAATGATCTATTTAAATACTTTATAGTCAAATCAATTCATCACATTTCGTTAATCAAAAAAAGAAGTGCCACGTGACATAAGACCATACTTGCCAACCTTGAAACCTCAGAAATCGGGAGCATTTCAAAATGCAAAATGGGGGGGGGGGGGGGGCGGGGTGCTAGTTTATCGCCGGAGCTGTTAGATTAACATTAACATGCTTATTGTATTTCTAAGTGCAGCATGTAGCACCATCCTAGATGGAGCATATGTGTGGGCAGGAAAGTAGTGAGCAGAGAGTAGAGTAGTTGTCGATTCTTGTTCTTTTTTCTGTGACTATCTGCCTCAGACTTTCAGTTGCGCGCGCTACTAAAGAGACGTGTTACCATGGAAGCCAAACAATGGTGTAGCTGTATTAAAGTCCGAGTGGAAACAGTCCTGAGTAAATCTGATTTTGTCAGAAATCGGGAGAAATATGACCCCGGGAGGAAATCGGGAGTCTCCCGCGAAAATCGGGAGGGTTGACAAGTATGCATAAGACACACTTATTTTAATTAGTTTAGTATCATTTTCACTCATATGGGCACGTTGGCATGGAGGTATTGCAAATATAGAGTTGGTTGTGTCATTCCAATAGTAATGTATTGATGGTCCCTCAGTGAAACCCTGAGTGAGGCTCAGATGTGAGCTAAACATGCTCTGACTGAAGTCTGAGGAAATGATGAACACGTTACTGTATCCGGAGTGAAAGTCTGTCAAAACAATCCACTTCATTTGCATTTAATTTAGTTTTTAGTTGTTTATATTCGACCTAATACAAACGTCACTGTTTTACAGCTGAATCGTGCAGCTCAGTACTGTTGTTACTTTTCAGGTCTCTGGGCAGCAGTCTCTTACCACCAGCCATATATGACTCAGCTTTGGAAAAACTGACTGATGTGATCTTCGGGAACTCTTTGTTGGTCATCATGGGATGTGGCACCTCCGTTGCTACGGAGACTCAAGGGAAAATAGTTGAGCAAGGTAAAAAAAAAGTGATGCTGACATGGTAGGAGTCCAGATGAGTGAAAATACTCCATACGTGCTTGATACTAATTAGAGTTCAAGCTTAGAAAAACTTATTTTTGTTTAGATGGACATACTTTTAAATATGAAATACCTTGATACATTCCAATATTCCATTTTTTAAATCAGAGTCTAGATTCCCAAATATACTTATCCTCTTCTCAGTCTACATTGAAAACTAGAGCTGAAACAAATATTCAATTCATTGATCGACAGAAAATGAATCTACAATCTTTTGATAATGTATCAATCATTTCAGTTATTTTCAAAAATTGAAATTGACCTTAAAACTCGTTTGCCTCTTCTCAAAAATAAGGATTACTTTTTTATGACATTGTAAACTGAATATATCCAGGGTTTCTGAAAAATTACATTTCAATATATCATCTTGGATTCTATGATACTATTCGATGATTTAAATAATCAGAGTTGCAGTACTTTTCTTGCTCCTTTTTTACCTTGTTGATGTCCTCTGTAAATCATGTGTGCTCTTTAAACTGTGTTGTTGTCATAGTATCTCAATCTGCATCTCCATGTCACACTGCGTAGTATGAATGTGATGGTAATTAATTTTTTGCTGTAGTACATTTTCCTCCGAGTTGTTGCCCCCACACGCCAGGTGTGTGACAGATGGTGCTTCTCTGTCTTCACAGGCTGTCTTCTCTCCTTAATGAGTGCTGTTTCTCCTGAAAGCTCTTTTAATTTGCTTTGCTTTTCCAGTCTCACTGTTGCTCATGACCTCCCCTGTGTCTTGTTATCTTGTGTGTGTGTGTGTGTGTGTGTGTGTGTGTGTGTGTGTGTGTGTGTGTGTGTGTGTGTGTGTGTGTGTGTGTGTGTGTGTGTGTGTGTGTGTGTGTGTGTGTGTGTGTGTGTGTGTGTGTGTGTGTGTGTGTGTGTATGTGTGTGTGTGTGTGTGTGTGTGTGTGTGTGTGTGTGTGTGTTGTTTCATTACCTGGTACTTTTGCTGAATTGTAGTTTATTTTCTTCACCTCACAGATGACACAGCTAAGACTCCCTGCCCTGCTCTGAGTAAGACCCTAATCATTTCTAAAGTCTGTGACATTATGTGGCATTTGCATCGTAGGCCTTTTTATGTGAAGATTTACCAAATATGCTATATAGTTCAGCTTTTTGATCAGAAGGCATTCTCAAATTAAAAACAAAGATAAATACTCCTGTGACTTCCCATCAAATAGAAATTCTGAAATACTAAATAACAAGTAGGGATGTAACGATATATCGAATATCGCGATATCGCGGTAAATAAATGTCTCAATACCGTCGTGAGACTGACAAAATAATTTTTTTTTTTAAACTTTATTCAACCCATTGAGATCATCAATCTCTTTTTCAAGGGAGACCTGTCCAACATGGCAGCAAGTAGGTTACAACATGAACATAAAACAACAGATAACACAAAAGGACATCGTATTTACAGGGCTACATGTACATACCTAGAGACATTGACAAGTACCAACAGTATATTTATATCTCGCCCTGTCAATAAGCCTCACCTTCTTGGCAAAAACTGTATTGTTTTTGAAGTGGTGGAGAGACAATGCACAGTTTGACCCACTGCTGTCACCCATGGCCAAAGCATATCTCTCTGTCCCAGCAACATCAGTACCAAGCAAGAGAGTTTTTTCCACAGCAGGGGATATTGTAAACGCCCAAACATCCCAGCTTCTACCTGGAAATGTGGGCATGCTCATATTCCTAAAAGATAACCTTGATGATGCTGAGTGAGTGAGTGAGTGAGTGAGTGAGTGAGTGAGTGAGTGAGTGAGTTAGCTAGAGTTGAGTTACTTGAAAAACTAAAGTGAAACTTGATTTATTCTATTGCAGGGTTTGATTATTATATTGTTGACACTTTAAAATACTACTATCCTACTAAAAGGCTGTACAAATCAGATTTATTATTTAATAAAGAAAAACCGTGAGTTTTTGGTATCGTTACATCCCTAGTCACAAGTAATGTTCATGTACTGTATAACTGTGACTCCAGATATTCAAACATGTCTCCCATCCAAATGAAATGTAACAGCTGGGATTTTGTCGTAGCTATGAAGGCAGCGGTTCTGATCCAGCGATGGTACCGGCGCTACATGGCCCGTCTGGAGATGAGGCGCAGGTACACCTGGAACATCTTCCAGTCCATTGAATATGCCGGGGAACAGGACCAGCTACAGGTGACTCTCAGAAGAGCAACTTTATCCTACTTACAAACTCAGAAGCACCAGAAAGCTAAAACATATTTTGTTTTTCCTCTATAGCTCTCAAGTTTCTTCAGTTTCATGCTCGACAACTTTACTCAGCTGAATGAAAATGGACCAGGTTAGGAGACAAAATATTATTTGTATCTATATAATGTTGAGTGTTGAAGGAGTTAGATAGTATTATGAGTATAAAAATACTTTTTTATTTTGAAATGTTGGAGGTAAAGTTCATTTTGAAGTAAAAGCATTTGATAACAGTGTTCATTTTATGAATGCAGTGCACTGCACAGTACATGTAAAGCATTAACTGAGGAATGCCTGTGTCTCAGACATTCTGAGACTGAAATGTGAGGTTCTTTGAACCATTTCGCTTTTGTTAGTGCTTATTTTTATTCTGTTGTTTAGGTTTATTATATACTACTTTTTGGTAAACAGAAATAGAGACGGATCAACATTTTAAATGATCCACTCTTACCTCCATGTAATTAACACCAGCTTTGTTAGGCATGCTGTATTTTGGTCTGCAATAGAAACCCATTGCGTATACCCTGTTGCTTAGCAACTACTGTGAATGTGGAGGCAAATGTGTTGCACTGACACAGCTGTGGCTGAAGTATGTCCAACTAAAAAGCATAAGGCTCCATTAACTACCTAATATTTAGGTCAGTCCTTACGGCGTAGCATATACAACACATCCTCTCCATGGATATGCATCCAGTAGACATAAGGGACGCAAAGACTTGTTGTTTGTATTTAATATTAGCGATCTGTTTATGTCTGTGTGGCAAAAAAGTAATGGACATTTAATAGACCATAAAGGGGAAATAGACAAAAGACTTACAAAAGAGAAATAGGCCTGGAGGTAGATGACTGTTCGTGTTTGTTTGCATAAATTAGAGGTTACATTAGCATGTTGGAGTGGTCTTTTATTGCAACAGTGAAGCCACACAGAACTGGATGTGGTGCTGTGTCAAGCTGTTTGTTACGAGGACCTATAAATTAAAATCTGTAAACTGGATTTTAATTCAGTGGGTAAACCTTTAATATTTTTTTCAAATTGCACTATAACACCCTATTTAATGTGACAAATAACTGCAATGATAATATTCATAATAATAATGAACCATGCAGATTCATGAAATTCATCATTGTTTGCTTATCTTTTTTATTTTACACTTTTTGAAATTATCGCTTGTCAAAACTATTGGGCCTACATTAACCACAATATAACTCAGAATTAGTGGGCTAATGTAGCATTGCTCCACTAGCCTCAAGCATAGATAAGTATGGGCAGATCTGTTTAGCTCACTTCTTTCTTACAGTTGCCCAACCTTTTCTTACTCTAACATTGACTCAATTGACATCATATTTATCCGATTGCATTCAGCTAAAGCCATAAAAGGTTTCATTGAACTTTTTTACATATACACTGCAGTTGTGCTTCCCAAAACTTAAATAGACTTTGACGTGTTCAATCATTGGATTTATTATTCAGAGTTTTAATCGACTTTCTGTCTTGACACAGAAACAGATAATAACATAAATATTGAAGTAACTAAAGGTATTTTGTGGCACTGAAACCACGTAGGGATCTCCATTTAGATTTTTGTGCTCCTCTAAATGTCTGTTTGAACGATGACTGTATTCTGCAATATCATTTAATTTCTCACTTTTAATCATCATAATTGTCTGTTTTTGCTAACAGTATCCATCTTTCAGTTTCCCATATGTATATCACAATACATATTGAAATTGTGGGATAACATAACATATACTGATTTTATTTCTAAGCCCTACTTTCAGTATTGAGCTTTTTCTACATAAGCTCAGTGTGGCCCCTTCTCCTCATGCTGTGTCCCTCAGACTTGATCTCTCAGCTGCTGGACCCGGTGGTGGACCCCTGGTTAGGCAGAGAGACGGGCTACAACCTGATCCCTGTTCCAGAGTCATACAGCGGACCCCGACTCTTGTTTCCTCTCTCCGTGTCTGATACCAACTCTCTCCTGGGTGCATTTAAAGAGCAGCAGGTACAGTAATATGTCTCTATCTTCCTCACACACACACTTGTTGCACATGGATGCTGTCAGGGGCTTTATCAGTTTTCTTCACACAGACACTACATGCCAGATATGTTCTGCAACTGCTGCACGAGACCAAGAAGCTCCTCAAACAGATGCCAAACATCACCCACTTGTCGACATCCTACACCAGTGAGATCACTATATGTGGTGGGTGACCATAACCACAGTTTCACTTGATAATTAAAGATTCTTAATTTTTAAGTCACATGTGCATCTGTTTAATTGCACAGTACAGTGGGCCATTGTATGCAACTAACCTTTTACGGATTAAATGATTGCTGATGTCTGCGAATGTGTTTAAATACAGTTGACTGTATCTTAATGGCAGCGCTTCAAAAATGACGGTTTTGTTCATTTGCAGACTGATCAGGCACTTGACTCCTCTTCCCCGGCTGCCTCCTCCTGCTGATTAGCATCTCATTAAACTCAAGAATACTTAAATAGAAAACACTCACTGTTTGGTGGTTTAGGGGTTTTCATACCATAGTAGAATGTTTAACCTGCAGTATAAATTAAGAGTTTGTTGAGCCAGAAATAGGATTTAAATTGTTCCATTTATGTGATGTTACCCATTTGGTACAGGAGACCTACACGGCCGGCTTGATGACTTACTCCTCATATTTTACAAGGTACTGTAAAGCTATATTTTTTCAGGGCAACAATTGTATCTTCTGACCATTTATTTCCTACAGAGAAGTTGTCTTCAATGCATATAATCAGATCTTATATAAAAGTAAAATATAATTAAATGTAAAAGTCAAGGCAACAACAAACGCATGCATACACGCAAGATCTGATTTGAAATCTGTTTATTTTTTTACGACATGTTGCTGTGTTTCAGAATGGCCTTCCCTCTGCGGAGACACCTTATGTGTTCAATGGGGACTTTGTGGACCGTGGGAAAAAGTCAGTCGAAGTGGTAATCCTTTTGTTAGCCTACCTGCTGCTCTACCCCGACTACATGCACCTGAACCGAGGAAACCATGAAGACCACATAATGAACCTAAGGTTGGTAGGAAGAAAAAAAGCATATATTCATGTAGGTTTACCACAAAATATAAGGGAAGGAAAACTAAAATACATTGTTGTTTCAGATATGGATTCACAAGAGAAGTCATGCAGAAATATAAGGTACAGTTGAGTCCTGAGAGATGCAATTATTCTGCTGTGACTAGTACTGTATTCAGTTGCATGCTCTGCAGGTTGTGGCATGTAACTGCTTTCACAGCAGCTGGATTAATAATCTGTCTGACTGTAGACTCATGGCAGGGAGATCCTCCAGCTGTTTCAGGACGTTTTCAGCCTCCTGCCCGTCGCCACTGTCATTGATGGAAAGATCCTGATTGTTCACGGAGGAATATCAGACCAGACAGACCTGGACTTCCTCAGCTCCATAGAGAGGCACAAGGTGAGAGGAAACAAGATCCCACCTTCTCCCTGTAGCTCTACTCTTTTAACTGCAATAATCAATGTTGACCACTAGAGGTCAGAAAAACAGTTTTTTATAATATTGACAAATGCTTCAAACACATGAGTGTAGATGTTATGGCGAGCATTTTTGTTTCGTTTATATCCAGCTCAGATAAAGCAGCAGTTGCAGTACGTCAACCTTTTGTTACCTGAAAGAGGATAAAAGCTCTTTGAGGAGGAAATTCTGTGAAAATCATCTGGCTGTGTCATCTTGGCTACATTGGAGACATATACTGTACATTACAGTCATTTGATTCAAAGGTAATTTCAAAAATATGAATACATTTTTTTTTAAAGAAAAAGATCCAACTTAATAAAGAAGGGGTCTTAAAACGTTCAGTGTTGCACATCACTAGGTATGTTTATGATCAATCCTCCATGCTCCTGTTCTCATAAGGTCAGTGAAGGTAAAGTTATTCTCGAAATACAGCAAGTTACTGCTTGAGAAGGACGAGTATGTGGTTGCAAATATGTTTACAATTATTTGTAACCCTTTTAACGTTTGTTTTTTATCTTTTTTTATTTACTCCTCATAAGAGTCCATGCTGTACTAAGGATGTGTATACACTCCTGTGTTATAGTGATGTGTCGGTCGCGAACGAGCCGATTCTTTTGAACGGCTCTTTGGTATGAACGAGGGGAACCGAGTCGTACTTGGTGAGAGCCGTTCTTGTTATCGTTCAATTGTTAGTCCGCACTCACTGCCTGCCAAAATCCACTCGCCTGTTAAAAAGCTTGATTTTGTTCCCCAAACGTATTCTGTGAAGACCCGCCCCTACTCTGATTAGTAGGTTTCAGCAGGAGGAGTGAGATGGGGTGGGTCTTAACGGAATACGCGAGAGAGAGAAGTCATAACAAGTGGTAGGCTACAGGACAGGTAGACGACGTGTTTTTCGGATGGAAAATGAGCCAAACGCGAAAACGCAGCAGCATTTTGATGAACTTCAACCAAAAACGCGCACTATTTGTAAAGGCAAAATATCCTTTAAAGCAGGGTCAACAAATGATCTCCATCGCCACTTAAAAACACAGTATCTAATATTAAGAGTTGCGTGAATTTCATTCAAGGCAAGGCAACTTTATTTACTTAACACATACGGAGGGTAAATTCAAAGTAGTACATTCACGGACATGAATGACATGGATATGGCGCCACCTTGTGTCGTGTTTACAAAGCAGATTATTGACATTAGGTCTGGCAATACAGTCAATCATTATCCTGGTGATTATTTCACAGACAAACCAAGTAACCCCGCCAAAAAAACGGCTCTTTTGAACGGCTCTTTGAAAGGAACGGAGCCATAAGATCCGGCTCCCTTCAAAGAGCCATAAATCCCATCACTACTGTGTTAAGTCGGGTACATTATACACAAGTTATTGAGCCGTTTCCGCTCTACATCCTGAACTCCTCCCTTCGATGCAATGCACTTCCGTTTTGGCGGACTGGGTTTGTTTTGCTAGCTAGCTCCGTTGTGCCGACAAAGCACTGATATTGCAGAGACAAAGAGGATATAACAATTACAACATGAAGAAAAGTGGTTCGGGAACTACGTGTGCGGTAGTTGGTTGCAATCACTCGAGAAAGCACCTGAACGAGTGGTTAGATAGAGAGTGCTACGACCACAAACCAGCACCCAGCACCCAGCCATGTTGTTCATTAAATACAGATAAACACAACAAATACTGCATGCATTGTATTTTTTAATATTATATATGAATATTTTCATAGTGATGTAATTGTGTGGGCTGCTTTTATATTTTAATTTGTAATACCTGTTAGGATTAAACATGTGATCTTTCTTGTTGAAGCCATTTCTTTAGTTTCCTCTCAACAATTAATTAATTCAGTGTTATTTATGTACAGTATGAGCTTAATATGAATGATGAACTGTGTTAAAAGAAATTGTAGCACTCTAAGGAACATATGAAATGCAATAATGCAATAACAGTGCAATAATGAAATTAAATTACATCAAACTTTATTTTCACTCAAACAGTACAGGCACATATGATATATTGCACAGCATAAAGAGATCATGTAAATTGTGCATTATGTAAACAACATACAACTGTTGGCTCCTGTGGGCATGACCTAAATAAGGCAGTTTATTTTGGTTTTATGCTGGGCCACGTCGTCATGTTATCCTCCCAGTTTTGCACTGAATTCGGGTGGGGGAGAGTAACGCCATCTCCAGTCAAAGAAGTAGAATCGTGTTCCCAAGCTAGCATCACTGTTAGCATCGAAATCGCTGTGTTTACACCAGTGCCCGTCTGACTGTTTACATCGGTTTACACCGACAGACGCTGTGCAAAAGACTTCCGGCGGAAATGAAGTGCATTTGTGTAGTGTCATGGCGCTACCCGTGTTTTGGCGCGTAAACTTGTCTATAGAGAACCGCAGTGACGCGTCATAAAACCTGGAAGTAAACTTCTTCCGGTTCCTTCGTCAAAAACCAATGCAATTTCTCCATAGGATTTTGGAAAATAGCTCGAAATAAGGTCTGTGGTTGACACACATTTAAGAGAGGGATCAAGTTTTGTTCAGCCGGATAATCTCCACATGTCAACCCTACTTTTATAATTTTTGAATCATAAATCTAGTCGCCAGAAGCAAAATGCTAACGTTATGCTATAGACGAACTACAAGCCAGTACAGCAGCAGGGTCGCACGACTTCAACGTCACGCCAACTTAAGATCGTTTCAACTGACTTGCACTGAAACTGCACTTTGAACACTTTAAATATATTAACATTTTAAACTGTATACCCCGGTTATCTAGGCCCTTTTTGTTTTGTTTAATGTATACCACGTTTGTCTAGGCCCTTTTTGTTTTGTTTTATGTATACATGCATACATCCCACAGTCACACTGTGGGAAACGATATTTCGATATTTCTGGATGTATAACACATGTAGAATTTTTGACAATAAAGCTGACTTTGACTTTTGCGCGCTTGCATATTTTAACAAAGCTTTTCATTTTAGCCACACTGAATTTAACTAGAAGTCATGGCTGTGTCAATTACCAGTCTGATATCGTTTTACAAAGATGACAAGAAGAGTGTAGATAGGAGAGAACCACTACAAGTCAGGACATGTAAAACAGTGCAGCCTAGATGAAGGTGTGCTTACCGGTGTTGTCAGGGCTAACCTGAGGGACAAGGTTTATAGTACCGTTAACCTAGAGTTAAATTATTCACATTCATTCTCATCAACAAATCCATTTTGTGTGTAACATGAAATCTTTATTAGGCAAGGCAAGTTTATTTATATAGCACTTTTCAACACAAGGCAATTCAAGGTGCTTTACAAAAAATGAAAGACATTAAGAAAATGGCATTTAAAATCAGTCATTAAAAAGAAAAATTAAAAGAAAAAAAGTGGATAAAAGTTACAGTGCAGTCTAAGATATGAATAGTTAAATTAAAAGCAGCGACAAAATGAAAAGTCTTCAGCCTGGATTTAAAAGTAGTAAGAGTTGCAGCAGACCTGCAGGTTTCTGGGAGTTTGTTCCAGATATTTGGAGCATAATAACTAAACACTGCTTCTCCATGTTTAGTTCTGACTCTGGGGACCGAAAGCTGACCAGTCCCTGAAGACCCGGATGGTTCATAATTTAGCAGGAGGTCAGAAATGTATTTTGGGCCTAAACCATTCAGTGCTTTATAAACCAGCAGCAGTATTTTGAAATCTATTCTTTGACACACAGGAAGCCAGTGTAAAGACTTCAGAACAGGAGTGATGTGATCCACTTTCTTAGTGTTAGTGAGGACTCGAGCAGCAGCGTTCTGAATCAGCTGGAGCTTTCTAATAGATTTTTTTAGTGAGACCTGTGAAGACACCATTGCAGTAGTCCAGTCTACTGAAGATAAAAGCATGGACAAGTTTTTATAAAATCCTGTGACATTAGTCTTTTAATCCTAGATATGTTCTTTAGGTGATAGTAAGCTGATAGTAAGCTGATTTAGTAACTGTTTTAATGTGACTGTTGAAACTCAGGTCAGAGTCCATGACTACACCTAGATTTCTGGCTTTATCTGTTGTTTTGAACATTGCAGACTGAAGCTCAGCGCTAACTTTTATACGTTCTGCCTTGGCTCCAAAAACCATTACCTCAGTTTTATCTTTGTTTAATTGGAGAAAGTTCTGACACATCCAGTCATTGATTTGTTCAATGCACTTACTCAGTGTTTGAATTGGAGCATAGTCTCCTGGTGAAATGGTTACGTAAATGTGTGTGTCATCCGCATAGCTATGGTAACTTATTTTGTTGTTCTTCATTATCTGAGCCAGTGGTAGCATGTAGACGTTAAAGAGAAGAGGCCCCAAGATTACAAATATTACACACCAGAAAACACAGAAATATCCATGAAATAAACATACAGTAGGCTATAAACAATTAAAGGGATAATTGGGAAGGCATTACAAATGTAAATATATTTTAAATAATAAAACAATCCCACCACCACAGGTATCTACAGGAGAAGAGGGAATTCTCTCCACAAAATGTGAATGCCCATGTGGAGAATGCAGTCATGCGGCTGCATTAGCCATCTTTGCCGTCCACAATTTCAGCTGCACTGACACCCCCTGTCAGTGGAAGAAGCCAAAGGCAGCTAAACATATGCATTCAGTGGAGGAGCTATTTCATCCAACCAATAACTCATTCAACCCGCTGACAAGAGAGCCCACCTCCGAAGATCGTGACTGGCTGAGGGACAAACTCGGGGGGAGGTTCTCAGGAATTTCTTGGCTTCTCTCCCCCGAGCCAGATGAGGAACACTGAAGCTTGGAAACACTTACTGTTCCTGAAATTATCAAATCTGTTGGGCATCAGGGACCTGAGGCAATTGTGGCAAGCATGGCATTGTCTGAAGAGCAACAGAGGGCAATTCAGGTGGCTACCACTGGTCAGCGAACCAACCCAAACTGGCATTTGTTCAGGAAAGGAAGGTTGACTGCCAGCAACTTCGGAGCTGTCCTGAGGTCAAAGCGTGTGACTGCTTCCCTTATTGCCAGGGTGCTAGGGCAACAACAGGCCCTTGATGGTGTTTTCCGCTGTGCTGGAGGTAAAGTGTCCCTACGGAGCCAGGGAAATGACAATTAGTGAAGCATTGCAAATCAAGGGCTTCTGTGTCAGTATGGAAGGAGAAACATTCAGCCTGCGTGAGGAACATCCTTACTGGCACCAAGTGCAAGGTCAGCTTCACCTCACTGCAAGAAAGAAGAAGAAATTAAAAAATTGTGAATCGTTTTTAATTTAAATGTACTCGCCTTTGCAATGTTGTGGTTGTTAGAGTGTTAGGTTTCCTGTCAGCTCGTCTGTTGGGAAAATATAAAATATTAGTTTCATGGAAGTCACCCCATCACATATAAGAGCATTAAGACATACAGTACATAGGCTAAAACAAAACATCTAAAGATATAACCTTGCACTTTGATAAGTCTCGTGAACATTTTCACTATTTTGACATTTTTATAGATCAAAATTGAACTAAAGAAATAAATGTTAGATTAATCCATATTGAAAATAGGTGTCAGCTGCTACACTAATTATAATAGTTATATGCGAAGACCTATGGCTGCAACACGGAGCAAAGCAACAAACCATTGCGTAGCTAATTAGTAGCGCTAGCTTTAGCTAACGTTAGCTAACGAAACGAACTGCCGAGTAAAATTGGAAAACACTGGTAATTAATAATTCTATAATTTGTAAAACTACGGTGTTAAAAACGACAATTTCAAAAAAACAGATTCTAATGGTCAGATATAGATATACAGATACTAAAGATAGGCATGTAATTGCTTGTCTTTGATTTCTGTAGTCCTATTCAGCCACTCGGTAACAACCATCGTTTTTCAGACACGTAAACTCTTCAAAAATCACCAGTGGGGTCACTGCTGATGTATTTGATGTCGTAGAACAAAACGTGATTTATCTCTTAAATTTGTGTCAACCACAGACCTTATTTCGAGCTATTTTCCAAAACCCTATGGAAAAACGCATTGCTTTTTGACGAAGGAACCGGAAGTTCTAAAAATGCTAACTTACTTCCGTGTTTTTGGACGCGTCACGGTTATGGCTAGAAAGGATCCGTCTTGTGTAAATATGACGTCACGTTCTCGTTGTAACTCTCGTTGGAGCGGCTCGGAAACACACCTACAGCAGTAACATGCAACATACACATTAATGCAGCAGTAATATTAATAGAGAAACATCAGACATAATAGGAAAACACTGAAAGGGAACATTGTATTGCACCATGAGCTATCCTGGGACTTTTACTGCGACAACGTTGACTTGCCTGGGAATAAAAAATAAACCATAGTGTTGGTGATCTACAGTGTTGTCATTCTTCTTTGAACAGCAAGACCGCTAACACCCTATTTCAACAATCACACTCCCTGTCATTGACATAATTAATAGATGGTTTAGCTTCTCACCATCATTTGCTGTGGCCCACTGATGTTAACGATCGTAACTGAAAGGCTGCCTGCCAAACGTAAACATTCAGCCACGTGACTTGCAAACTATCGCGAGAGTTGTACACTAGACGGATCCTTTCTAGCCATAACCACGCGTCACTGCGGTTCTCTATACATATACATTATATAGCCCAAAATCAAAGGGTTTTACAATCTGTTAAACAAACTTTATTTACCACTCATCAGACACTTGACATAAGTCAGCTTGAACTTCATTTTGTAAAACAAATATCTTTGTCCAAACTTTATTTATTTTCTCGCTCCTCTGCTTTTCAAGGTAAAATCCGCCCTAAGGTTTCCTAGACGTAGTTTGGAGAAACTGGACATCGATCAGTCCCAGAGGCAGATGAAGAGAGGGAGATCAACGGCCAGCTCCCGTCCCAGCAGCAGTTGCAGCCACAGCAAAAACCAAAGAACCCCCAACCAGAGGTCTGACCGCAGCCCACTGATGTTCCTTAAAGTGTATAAAAGGACTTCTTGTTTATAATGACAATCCCTCTCTTCTTTCTTGTAGAAAAAGGCGATGTGGGCAGCGCCGACAGGACACCACTGTCTCCACCTCCTCCTCCTCATCATCGTCCTCGTCCTCCTCTTCACTCTGTTCTCCTCGAACGCCATCCGCCCTCTCGCCTCGTCCTTGCCCTTCTTCTCCCTGCATGCCCTGCAATGTCAATGTCCTCCAAGTGCCTTTCCTGGACTCCCTGTCCTCTGTCGCCCCTCCTTTACCTCTGCAACATGATCTGGAATGGAAACAGGTCAGAGCATACAGTGGGAAATACATTAAAGGTCCCCTATTATACTGTTTTTCATCAATATATTATAGGTCTCAGATATGTACTAAATATGTCTCTGAAGTGTTTGGCTCGAAATACTAAACAGATCGTGTATTGTAGCATCCCATAATCCCCTCTGTTTCAGCCCTGTTTCAAAAGTGCTGATTCTCTGTCTTTTACTTTAGATGAGAATAAGGAGCCACTCCCCACGCCCCTCTGAGATATTTCGTTAAAAAGAACACAATAGCCGCGTTCACACTTCAGTAGAAGCTGCTGGGAGTCCCAGCAGCTTCTACTGAAGCCAGTCCCCAACTCCGGGACTTCCGGCCGGGGACTTCGGGTGGCAGTATACGCCGTGAAGTTGTTTGCGGCCTGCCAGTAAACCCAAAGCAGAAGAAGAAGAAGTGACGCGATCTGTACTTAGTTCATGAGAACTAAAGAGTTCTCATGAACCTTTGTTGGAAAAGTACTGCGGTGTGAATGTGCCTAATGGTGCTCTAGGAGGAGATTCAGGTGATAAAGGGGGGGGGGGGGGGTTACGGTGGTTGGTTATTGGCTAATGGTTACACAAGCCAAAAAATCCTTATGACATCATAAAGTGGCCAAAATCTAATCAGCTCATTTTCAGACAGATTTTTATATAAATGGATCAGAACAAAAAGTGAGCAAATCTTTTCTCCTGAAACTCAGAGAATCTCTTTACACATAGGGGACACATGTTTATGTATAAAAGACACTAAAAAGTGGATTTTGCTTAATAGGTGACCTTTAATATTGTTCAATTCTGCTCTACTGTGTTCTGTGTCCTATTCTGCACTTGTCATCTTTTTTTCACTCTCCTGCAGATAGTGGATATTTTGTGGAGTGACCCTAAAGCTCAAGAAGGCTGCAGTCCCAACATATTCAGAGGAGGAGGCTGCTACTTTGGTCCGGATGTCACCCAGAGACTGCTGACCCAACACGGACTCCAGCTGCTCATCCGATCCCACGAGTGCAAACAGGAAGGATATGAGCTCTGTCATGGTGGAAAGGTAGATGGAAGGGAGAGGCAAAACATAATTCAGATTCTCCCAAAAATATTTGAGTCTTGAGAAGTAAATGTGTGCATTTTTGTTGTACAGGTCATCACCATCTTCTCAGCGTCAAACTACTATGAGGAGGGGAGCAACCGTGGTGCCTACATCAAAGTGGGCCGAGAACTGGTTCCCC
Source organism: Notothenia rossii (assembly GCF_949606895.1). Classification (NCBI taxonomy): domain Eukaryota; kingdom Metazoa; phylum Chordata; class Actinopteri; order Perciformes; family Nototheniidae; genus Notothenia; species Notothenia rossii. The sequence goes on from NC_136904.1 coordinate 25,054,466, forward strand.
GCTTCTACCAGTACCAAGTCAGCCGCACAACACGCAAACTCACCCTCACACAGAGGTACAACTGAGCTCGAAAAATGGGGCGGATAACCCAAAACTCAACATTACTAAAACAAAAAGTCAAATAATTGATAAGTTAATTCAAACAAAAACAAATAGGATGGTAAATTCAATAGAATAGTTCATTTATAAGCCTGTTTCAATGTCTCCATTGGAGCATTCTTCTAAACGTGTCTGTTAAATATCCCAAAACATCCCATAATAGATCCACATGTTTTGCAGCCATTATCTGTCATTTGTTTGTGTGTTTGTCTGCAGAGTACGAGTTGCTGAAGGCTCCGCTCTCAAGGCCCTGAAGGAGAAGCTGTTCTCTCACCGCTCTGAGCTGCTTTCAGGCCTGCAGCAGTACGACCACAAAAACACCGGTAACTCTGTTTGCCTCACTAATAAACACCTGTTTACCCAGGATGACATGTAGAGTTGTTATATGAAATAGTTACATCTGTTTTCTCAGGTAATGTATCAGTCAGTGATTGGGCTCAGGTGTTGGAGTCTGTCCTGAGGCTGGACCTGCCCTGGAGGACACTTCGTCCTCACTTAGCCCGTCTGGCACCAGATGGCAGTGTGGAGTACATATCCTGCTTTGAGGACATGGAATCAGGGATTCCTCTGCCTCAGGTAAGAGAAGTAAATGGGTCCTTAAAGGGTATTTTGGGAATGTTGTATTTTAAGTTTATACCTTTATACATTTCCGAGATACATTTTTTGACTTTGTCTTCACTGGGTTAATTTGATGCCTGTAGATTTCAGGAACTTTTTTAAATGCTAGATAGTTTAAAGTATTACAAAACAAAATCGTTTTTTCACATCATTTAATACAAATCAAATGTAAGAGTTCAGGCTTTTCATCAAACAGCTACCAAATTATGAATTGCTGTAGTCCTGATCATTTAAACTGAAACTTCAATGCAATGCTTTTACCGTTCTTCCCTACTTTAAGGATTATAGTTGAAATGTACCCCCAGCAGGTAGTGGTTGTTTAGTAGTCTCCTGTTTTCTTTTCCTCTTTTCTTCTTTTAGGTGACACCAAACATGGCTGAGACCCTTTTCAGATACAGGACAGACATTGAGATAATATTCAACATTATAGACAAAGACCATTCAGGTAAAATGTGTTGAAACTCTTTAAAAACTATTTGTCAATAACTTTCCACACAGTTTAGTTTATGTGAGTACGTGTTTTGGTCAGGTCTGATCTCCATCGAGGAGTTTCGTCACACCTGGCGTCTCTTCAGCGCACACCTGGGGGTTGACATCGACGACAGAGCCATCGATGACCTCGCCCGAAGTATCGACTTCAACAAAGATGGCAGTATAGACTTCACTGAGTTCTTAGAGGCCTTCAGAGTGGTACACAAATTGGAAAATAAGGATCAGCAACTCAACGAAAAAATGGATGGAGACAAGTATTCATGAAGGAGGGAATCTGAATAATACACTAGTCTTGCATGGAACAGCAGGAGGGAAGGAGGGGGTGTGGCAAAGATTGAATTATTAAGTATTTATTCAGTTGTTGAATGAAAAATACACAATTTGAAAACTAGAATGGCTGTTATTTGGTGATGTACCTTACTTATTAGTGCATTCTGTCAGTCGTAGGAGTCGTTGTTTAGGATCCTTCCTTCCGCCTTTTTGATTTAAAATTGAAATATTTCAACCATAATTTGAAGGATTTCCTTGAATGACATTTATGTTTCCCAGACGATATGTCAGACTTCCTCTGACATTCATCTTGCAGCAGGCAAACGTTTTCAGAACATTCATTCATGGTTTTATAACAATGCTGCTTAATTACTAATGGGGATGTATTCTCTTTTAATCTAGTGCCACCAGCTGACTTTGTATTGTTTTGACATGAAATAGCTGGACAAACTTTAGATGGATGGAAATGTAACAGTATTTAGAATGATTATGGTATTTTCATCTTCACTTATATAACAATTTCATCCAAAAAACATTTACAATTAGCTTTTTAAGTATAGTTTAATTTAGTACAGCTCTGACAGCCTTTGCAGACTTGTGAGAAACAGGTGTACAGCAGGAGTACCAGTGTGCTGCCACGCTCTGTAGTATTACTTGTATTGATGCCTGACGGCTTCAACAGTATGAACAATAGAGACAATCCCGCTATAGGGTGTCGGGAAGTGCATGTTCAGTTGTTAACCAAGAGAGAATAAAATTACTTTTTTTGAACTAATAGTTGTACCTTGTGTATGTATTTGGACTCTGGGTTTTAGTGTGTGTGTGTGTGTGTGTGTGTGTGTGTGTGTGTGTGTGTGTGTGTGTGTGTGTGTGTGTGTGTGTGTGTGTGTGTGTGTGTGTGTGTGTGTGTGTGTGTGTGTGTGTGTGTGTGTGTGTGTGTGTGTGTGTGTGTGTGTGTGTAGTCTTCACATCCCGCCCACTGTAATTACCACACGGTGAGAGCTGTAAAACAGGCCCAGGCATCCTGTCAGAGAAAATGAGGGGTTCAGATTTTACTCAACAAGTCTGCAGAACACACACACACACACACACACACACACACACACACACACACACACACACACACACACACACACACACACACACACACACACACACACACACACACACACACACACACACACACACACACTTAAGGCACATGAACACACTTCTTAGTTTCAAGAGGCTACAGAAAAAAAGGGGGAGGGGGAATAGATGTTTTTACTGATTGTTTGAGTGTCTGACTCAAGCATAATGTCACTTTATAAGAAGTAAAAGTGTTGCTACTTAAGCAGGTTCAAATAGCATTTCCCCTGTCACCTATCCTTCTGTCAGAGTGTTTTGGGTGTGCACTATCTTACCCCTCCCTCCTCACTTTCTTCCTCCAGTCTGCCCATCCTGTAGTCATCCCAGACCACATCTCCCCTCCCCTTAATCTTCAACCTCTCATAACACACTTCCAACTTTCACCATCCAAGTACTTCTCTTTAGCCTCACATCCCAGCCGAGTTCAGATGGGGCACCTGGCAGCACTGGTCGCTCTGCTCTGCATCTACACCGCAGGTACTTCTTCAAAAATAATTCTTACACTTGTGTTTTGTTTAGAGTAAGCAATGTTTTACACAAATTCACTGTGAAAATGTCTCACAGCGTGTGGAGTGGAGGGATGCAGCAGTTTTAGACACCTGGAGAACGGGCAGACGTTTTTCCGTTACGGAGGACTGCTGGTGATCTTTCGCTGTCGTACTGGCTACAAGCTCCATGGATACAAAACCAACAGCTGTGTGTCTGGGATCTGGTCCCGGGACACCCCGGTGTGTGTCGGTAAGGAGGGTCACTTGATCGTGGTTGATTTCAGGATTTCTGTATTTGTCTGGAGATGCATTAAGAGAACACCATAACTCCTTTGTCTTTTGTTTGGACTATTTATTGATTGTATTACAGTGAAGTACAGAGTTGACCACCAAGGCAATAAAGTTCCCTGTTCAGTCTCAAACTGTGAATCGCTTTTCATGATGTTTTCCCCCTCTTCCAGGCTCCGGCTGCACTAACCCAGGGCCCCAGGCACACGGGACAAGCAGCATGAAGGAGGATGGCTCCTGGACGGTGTTCAGCTGTCATAGTGGCTTTCGACTACAGGGGCCCTCTATGTTATACTGTAAGGGCCACATCTGGAATAGCACAAAGCCGGTATGCAAAGGTGAGCATAACAAAAGCAAAATCAACAGTTTGACATTTTTGAAAATCTGCTAATTTACTTTTAAGCAGAAAGTTAGATGACAAGATTGTTACCAATAAAGTAAATTAGTGTTGATAGAAATTGATTACACTATTGTTTCCTCTTTTCCCTGTTAGAGTTAGACTTGATGGGCTTGTCTTCAGGTGTCAGTATGCAAAAACCAAACACACTGCGGAACCTGCAGGCTGCCGTAGTTCTGAAGACTCAACAACAATCCCACTACGACACCCTCGCTAATACTGCCTCCAAAGAATCAAACCTAAAATTAAGTTTGTCTCACGCTCCGCCTCAAATGTCCAGCAGTGAGAGGATTAAAGTGACGTACCCAAAAGTCCACTTGCAGCAAAATGGTCACAATTTTAAATCTGAAGATAGTGTTGAGACAAATCATCAAGAGGCAAACAAATCTCAAGTGGCAGAAACAGGAATTGGGAGAAATGGCTCCATTATCCCATCTAGACCAGAACAATCAACACCCTCACCACCACCACCATTACTTTCAACAGCCCTTACACAAGCTCTCACTGCTGTCACGAATACTGTGATGTTTACCCCGCTCCAACACACAAAATCTTCTTTTCCAGTGCCCAGCAGTGAAACAGAGTTCTCATCCAGAGAACCTGTCACATCCTGGGATGATGTGTCTCCCTCTGAAGTTGTAACAAGCTCCTTACAAACTGATAAAGACCAGCAGGTTGAAACTAGTTTCCAGTATCCTCCTTCGTCTCAGCCTTCTGGAGGAAAGGTGGATCCCACAGAGACTTTACCAACTGTATCTGTTCATTTAACATCTACCAGAGCTTCATCGCCTTCCCCTTCCTTATCACCCTTTCATCTCAACCCCACCCAGTCCAATATTAAAACTTATGTTTCTTCAAACACTTCCAGCCCCACTGAGTCCAGATCTAATGGTTCTGAATACCACAACACCACCTCTACACCCCCTCCGCTGTCTCTGACTCTCAGCAGACAACCTGTGTGCACGCACCCACCTGTGCCCGCTCATGGGACCTTCTATTTACATAATGTGGAGAATCCAGGTCCCACAGAATACAAACAGTACATCCAGTATGCCTGCTATCCTGGTTATACGCTGGCTCATGGAGACATACACAGCTACTGCCAGCGGGGGGGCGTCTGGAGCGGCACCACACCTGTTTGTCTGGGTAGGTGGAGTCGCTGCTTCAAAAGTACTTTGATTTATTAGAAAATGCTGACATGGGAAAGGAAAGATGTGCTGATGGGAAGGTGCAAGGTACTGCATCGACAGTACACTTCCCAATAGTAGTATTTTTCATCTTTGAAACTTTTATTGTTGGTAAAAGGAGGTTTTCCTGCATTATTTTAATTATATTTTAAGTGTTATTATCAGTGGATTGTAGGTGCCGCAAAAATAACTTAGAATAAACATTCTTAGTGTCCCCTTTTAAAGTTTCACTTCCTATGATGTTTTCAATTTGACTCTGATTTATTCTGCACTCATACAAATTCTTAAATAAATGTCTCTTATTGGAAATGTTGAAACGATCCATGCACTTTAATTTTTCCCCTTGAATTGAGCCATCTTCCCTGTTTGTCTGCAGAGCTGACACCATGTTCAGTAAACAACGGAGGCTGTTCGCAGCTGTGCTCTCTCTCCCAGCACCTCAACCAGAGCTTCAACCAGACCCACACCATAACTCAGTGCCACTGCAAAGCAGGATTCACTCTGGTGGAGGACGAGAGAACATGTCGAGGTGAGCAGATTCATCTTTTTCTTTTTTTCTTGTAACATTCTTCCTGAACCCTCTGTGGACGCCCTGCTCTTCCTAATAACAACACAGCGTGCACTGAGGCGTGTTACAGCACAACTGGGAATCTCCTTCACATGTTTTATGTGTTGGATGTTTCATGCCTCACAAGTGAGCCGTGAAATTCATGGCAGCACGGTCACCCTTCAGCACTTAAAGGCTGACATTGACTTTATATTTTGTTACGCGTGCCTGCTCTCTGACAGCCTGTCATTTGAGAGAGCCATCATGGTGTTGATATTATTTTTGAACAGTGTTATTATCAGTGTGCTCTCGGACAGATAGTCCTGTCCAGACATTGTGGTTGGACTGATTATAGTTTAGTTTCAGCCGGAAAATTCCACTGCAAGTAAAATAAGGGCCATAAACATTCCTGTCTGACAGAAAGTTAAAAAAAGAGCATTTATTTTTAAAAGGGGTCATTTTTTTCCTCCAGAATTGGTCTAGAATCTATAGTCTTCTATAGTGAGACGCATCAAGTAATAATTGTTTGTCAAATACTGTACTTTTAAAATAATGTTGAGGTTCTATTTATTTGCTTGAGTTTCATTGCTTGCTTCTATAAACAGTACTTTTTACTCTCCTACATTTATCTGACACACTGAATCATTTCAGCTTTTGTGAATTTATGGGACCCTTTACATTATAAAATTATTTATTTTATTTGTTTTTATTAAGATTTTACAAACATAACGTAATCCTTAATGATTATATATAAAGGTGATATTGAGGTATAGATCTAAAAATATAAAAAGTGATTAAATTGGCTTTTTCTTTCACCAGGTATACAATTAAAATGCTGCTTATGTGTTCAAGCTTTATTGATAATATTCCAATAAAACGCTAAAATAACTCTCTGAAAGGGACTATCCTCGCCAACAAGCAGCACTCTAATACAGCACTTTTACTTTTAGTGAAACCTTTAAATGTAGGAAATGTACTTTAACAGAGTATCTTAACAGGGCAATATTGTTACTCTTAAATGAGTAAGTTTACATTATAAGTACCTCTTGAATTTTTGCAGAAAAGACCTCTTAGGTATATGGAAAAATGTCAGGTTGGGGAAATGGTTCTTTCCTTGATGGCAGGAAAATAAGTACAGAGCTGATATCTAAGCTCTCTGACTCCTTTCTGCACATCCTTGTTTCCTTTTTCTGAAGAGCAGGAAGTCAGAAAACATCTGTGTTATGGTTTGCTCATTACAGTCAGAAACAGCAAGTAAACATGGAGGCACATCAATGAGGTTTCAGATTCCAGCTTGTTTCAGAGTGACCACCTTTCATCTGCTGCTTGTTTCTTCATCTCAGTGCAGCACGGACTCTGTGTTTTTGTCAGATCAACACATGCATTTGTCTTTTATTAAATCAGTGTCCAGTGACAGAAATGTGTTCTCTATGTATGCAATAATTATTGTTTGCATGTGTGTAGATTTAGATGAGTGTGTGGAGGGGCAGTACCGCTGTCGGCAGAGATGCATCAACACATTTGGATCCTTTAAGTGCAGCTGTGATGACGGTTATCAATCAGCTGATGACCAGACCTCCTGCACGGGTATGTGTGTATTTATTCATTTATGTTCATGAACAAAGTGCTTTCTACATCATTCTCCATCTTTCCAGATGTGGATGAGTGCATGCTGCCTGCAGCTGTAACTGGCTGTGTGTTTGGTTGTGTTAACACTCCCGGGAGCTTCCACTGCCAGTGTCCCTCTGGATACAGCCTGCAGACTGCCCACAGCCACTGCCAAGGTAACATGTAGAAAACTTTAATTTGAGTAAACAAGCATGAAGGGTGTTCCTATTCTTCAAAACTTAAACATATCCACATGTTCATTTGACCTCTACCTTAGTACGAATTGTGCTATTGAACTAACTTTTTTGATAGTTCATTGTTATAAAACCATAACAATTAGATAGCTATACTGTAGATAGTAACTCATATCTGAAACTATTGTTTTGTTTTTCAGGAAAATCAATTAGTGTAAATAATAGCTCATGTGACACTGACTTCTTGACTTTTAGTCTTATTTGATATTTCTCACAACAAACTCAAATTTTAAACTCCAGAGAAACTTTATTCCAAATAGGTTTTACCTTCTTCATCCCAAAAAACACATTATTCTAATGTTTTCTGATCCGTCCTTATAAAAACTTAATTGTATCTACTTGATACAACAAAAGCAGCATCAAGAATTTCTGCCAAAAACAAATTGTTTTTCTATCGATCCAACTTTTTCCCAGTACCTTTCACTCTTGATAGTATGACAGTAAAATGAAATACAAAAGGTGTAAACTTAAACGTCCCATGTCATGGCCATTTCTACTGATCATAATTCCATTGTTGAGGTATACTAGAATAGATTTATATTGTGCAATTTTCCAAACTCACATTGGTTTCTCATACAGCATGTATAGCATGTGTATTCACTCTCTGTCCTAAACGGCTTGTTGAAGCTCCTGCCCCCCCCCCCCCCCCCCCCCCTCCCTATGAGCCCTCTGTGCTCTCTCTGATTGGTCAGCTCGCCCACTCTGTTCTGATGAGTCCACCACCGTTACAGCGGAACATCAGTGATTATGTGTTACAATGGCGTTTTGGTTTGTGACTCTGCAGACCGTTTACATGCATAAAAAGCTACATAACACACAAGGGGACGGATAATAACCGGAAAAGCATGACATGTGACCTCTAAGCTTGGTTTCCTTTTTCTTTTCTTATCCAGATATTGATGAGTGTGCAGATAATCAGGGGCTCGGGCCGTGCACGGAGCAGTGTCACAATACCCCAGGATCATACCGATGTTCCTGCTTGTACGGGCACATCTTAGCCGGAGACGGACACAGCTGCATCCCTGAGTGTCCATCTGGATACAGGAAGCAACCGACAACATCTGATAACCAAACTACAAAAGCTCTTAGGGAGGAGTGTGTAGGTAGGAAAACATAAAAGCTGAAGTTATACCATGTATGACCATTTATTTCAGCAAATAAATAATTAATGAATTTCTCTGTGTCCACACAGATGTGAATGAGTGCCAGGAGGAAATGTGTGAGTGGCAGTGCATTAACCTGCCAGGCTCTCACCGCTGCATCTGCCCCCGAGGATACACACTGCACCAAGATGGGCGGCGCTGCAAAGGTCAGTGCGTTAATGCATACTCATAATGACTGACTTTGTTATAATGTGGTTTATGTGTAGATATATTCACTGAAATCGTGCTGTGTGAACATTTTAATTTCTCTCCCTAACTTCCAGACATTAATGAGTGCAGTCGGAAAAATGGAGGCTGTTCTCACCTGTGTGTGAACCAGAAAGGTGTCTATAAATGTGCCTGCCCCGCCACCCACCGCCTCTCCCCCTACAGCTGGAAGAAATGTGTACCAAGGACGACAGCAAACAGTGCAGGCTGAGCTGGAGGCTATACTGTTTCTTGTCCATCTTTATGTCTTCCAATGTGAAGACACACATAAATAAGTATCACTACTATTTTTACTGACGGTGTACATCATCCTCTAACTGGGTTTTATGGTCTTCACAGCCCAAAAACCAAGTGAATGGTTAAATAATAAACAATAACATGAGTTGTTTTATCTATTTATTTATTTTAACTGTATTTTCAGATTAATTCATAAAATACATAATTTAATTATTTGATCAATTTCAATGTTTTATTTGCATTGTTTTGTATTGTTTATATATTTGGGGAATTAATAAAAATATATTAACCATAATCACAGTTTTTTGTCTTCTACATAAGATGTAAAATACTTAATTTAATGACTAATTAAGCCCTGGCCCCAAAGATGCTGATGCTGTGCCTTTCAACTTTACAATCTATCTCTGAAGAAGTTAACAGATTTGCCAATGGAAATTCAACGTGAAAAATGACACCCTACTAATTTCTCACACTAGCGCTTTCTACATAATCCTTAAAGGAAAGTCGGTACCACTTTACAATAAAACTGCCCTTATAAAAGGATTCATAAAGGGTTTATAATTAGGTTGTAAACACTTTATTAAGGGTAGTCTTATTGTAAAGTGGTACCGGAAAGTCAAACGTTTCCTCCACATGTCATCCAGCAGCGGGTTTTATCTTCCAAAGTATTTTAATGATCATACAGATACCTTGCTAGGGCCGACAGTGATTGACGTTTGGTCACAGCAGGATTTACTAAAAAATATAATATTTTTTTTATAATTCACATTGTCATTGGAGAAAATGTATTTTCACACGCCACAGTAAATAGAAAAATGAACCACCATTGTTAGTCAAATTATTTTATTATTGCATGAACATAAATATATTGTAATAATGGAAATGATTAGACAGTGCATTGTTAAAATAATAAAATGGGTAAAAAGGAGATCTGACAACATAGTAAAATATAATGTTATATATATATTTTTTATAATATTCTATTTATATTTGTTATTGTTTTAAATTAATTGTAATATTTCAGCACTAGGTCAGCATCCAAATAGGTCATACTCAACTGTTTGCTGCCGTTTCTTTTCAAATCAAAGCACTGGGACAAAATTTGTTTGCAACTTTTTGTCTTTCCTCTGCTTTTCACACTTACTGAGACCTTATTCAACATACTCCGGACCTCTCTTGTTCCTTACCCAAATCTGGCTTTACTTTCATGTCGCTCTTTATGTACAAATCATATCATACACATTGTATACATAAAGAACACTTATATGTTCCTCTGCTCAGGCAGACTTTTACCCTACATATTTATAATAACTGTACATAAATGAGCACACCATGAATATGTCGAGGTACATGCAAAATGTTTACTTGCAATGTAGTGACAAAACCCTGGTGTGTCATTCATATGCAGACAGACGGATTAGTCTTCATTCATTGTACAAAACAAACAACACATCCAAAGACAAAAAACATTGCCGCCATTCAAGGAAAACTATTATTCTCGTTCCCATACGGCTTAATGTTGACAACATACCACACCATTTTAGTTTTATTATCCTCAACACTAAAGTATAAAGAGCCTGCATGCTATCAGAGGTAAGACTAATGTTAAGTCATATGCACAAATTTATTATTAATTTGTGGAGGAAGAAATAAATCAAGGTTAATAAATGTTCCATGATTGATATATTATTTTAGTATTTGATGGGATATTGAGGATTATCAACTGCAGAAGCACAATACATTATTAGACTTCTAAATACTTTAAACAAGAAAGTACTAATGATGAAAAATAGAAATGATTGCTATAAAGAAAAAAACAAATTCAAATCAAACTATTTTCTGTTATAAACATCCAGGCTCAGTATAATTATAACAGATAATTACAGGGCAAATAACTGTTCATACAATAATATACTCACACACAACACCAACAGCATATACATGTGCTTATAATTTTGCAATTACATACATAAAATGCATGATTGAAAGTCCAGCAAACACACACTCAAGCTGCACATTTAATAAATAAATAACTTCAGAGACCAGTTGCTAAAAAAGGAAAAATATACTCCTATGTAGTGGTTTGAAATCAGCTGCCAAGGCGAGTGAATTGAAGAGTAAATACTCACAAGCACCACAGGAAATGTATAAGCTGATAACGAGAAGCTTTGCTTCCTCGGGCCGGAGGATTCTTTACGATGAAGCTTGTCTCTCCAGGTGTTCAGTCTGTTCACTGCATCAGGCAGCTGGAGCCTGGCAGGAAGTCCTGGAGATAAGTGATGGTTGCCTTGGACAGGTAGGTCATGGTGCCGAAGTTGCCGCTGGGGGCGCTGTCGTAGAAAAAGTTGCAGATTCCGGTAGCTGGGTCTTTCTCAAGGAAATAATCACTGGCACTGTGGGACTTCTGGGGATGCAGAGGTAGAAAACAGTAAAGCCACAAAACATAAAAAATGATGACTGCAACTAAGAAATAAGAAATTGTGAAACATATCTATTAAAGTTCCTCAAAAGTGTTGTCTTTAAAAGTCTTTCCAGTCAAAAAGCCAAACATATTCAGTTTAATATGATATGAAACTCAAGAAATCTCCATATGAAAACAACATAGTTTAACCTTTTATGCACAAAATGTAAGAACAAATGATAATAACCTGGTCATTGAGGAAGAGGTCATTGGCCAGATGCAGGATGCGGTCCACGTGAATAATGCCACCGATGCTGTTCACGTCCACGTCGGCCACCAGGCCCAGAACCATCATGGTCTCCACCAGCAGCTGCCGGTACTCTGGCTGAGGGACGTGGTTCAGGACAGACTCCACCTGCACCGCAAACTTGATCTCTCCCTCTGTCATCTGCACAGGAAAAAAAAACGTTAAACACAGAAACACACACGGAGAGTCCTAAAACAGCTATTGTCTGTGAGATGCTACCTCTCTCGTGGTCGAGGAGGGCAAGACATATCCATCGATGGACAGGCCGTGGCACTTCTGCAGGATCTTCCACACCTTCTGGTAGAAACCCGACGGTACTCTGTTGATGGCTCCATCCAACCTGCGCCTCCTCAGCCACTGGCCCTGCCTCTCCTCCCAGTGCAGCTGTCCGTCACCCGGGCCGGCGCCCACCGGGGACAGGATGCCACTGGGGGTGGAGGGGCTGCTGCAGCGCTGTCGTGAGAGAACAGGAGGATACAGTTTAAACGTCTTTAATGGACTTCTCGCTTCACAAATGTTTAACCCTATACCTGCAATTATTCATGCATATTGATATCATGCTCTATCAAACTTGGTCAAACAGGCTGGTGCTGGTGCTATTGGGCTTTATAGTGTAAATAACAATTACTCTACACTTACAAAAGCAACTACCGTAATTTTCGGACTATAAGGTGCACCTGAATATAAGCCACAGCAGCAGCATACCACTCTCGGTTCCACTTTTACGCGCTACCTCTCTCACTCTTTTCCTCCAGCTTTTCCTGCTGGAACCCGCCGCTTAAAGGTGGGGGTCCGCGGACCGGCCATAGAGCCCATAGAGTTAAAGATGGTGGCCGTTAGCTGTAAAAATCCATAGATTAGCCGCACCGTTATATAAGCCGCAGCGTCGAAAAATGGGGAAAAAGGCGCGGCTTATAGTCCGAAAATTACGGTATATATTGAATGTAATGTTCTAATGTTGCGTATGCCTCCATGAAAGATTGTCCAAGACATATCAGGGTTGTAATTCCTGCTTTAGGTGCAAAGGTGTCTTTTTCAAAATAATAAAAAGTTAGAATAACAGCAGCCTTATCCCTAAATGTTTCTTTTTTAATCGTCAACCGGAGATATAACCACATATCAATAAAAAATGCTTTTCAGATTAGTTTGCTCAGTGTGTCTATATATTATAACTACGGCAACCCTAGGAAGGACAAACATGTCTATATGTTTATACAGTATTTGTAAGCAGGTGAGGTGGAATGGTTTACCGTGGAGCGAGGAGAAGTGACATTGCTACTCAAGGAATGACCGCCGCTGAAGATCTACACATGGATATGGATGAGATGACAGAGAACAGTTTGAGATGATTCACATGGTTCTCATACTGCACAGAGATGTTTCATCTGTAGAGTGAAATTCAATTCATCGGAAACAATGACAGATCACAAGAAAGCCCATTCCACAAACAAATGATGCCACTAAATGCTGAGACTCTATGAAGTAATGATAGACGAGTGCGGGCTTCCAAAGAGAAGCTTATAGAAGGTCTGAATTGGATGAGGTAATGAGATGTCTAAAAGGGTTAAAGGGTTTAAGCATGTTTTCCTTCTGATATGTGATGAGGTGTGAGTCGTTCCAGATATGGAGGGCGTATGAGCAGGGTTAAACGCCGGTTTGTTTTCTTAAGACTGACGTTAGAAACATGCTAAATAATATCAAACCCAACGCACACTGATAGGCCGAGAGTCATCCAGCTGCAACCAAAGTAAGAACACTGTTAAACTATTCTGAGATAGATTGATAGATACATTATTATTGTTAAGGATGACAATGCAATTTTTTATGATCATGTTTGTGCTTCCCACCTGTTTTATCTCCCTCTTCAGTTTGTGTATTCCTGTGCGTTCAGTCTTGGTGGCTCCAGTGTGACCAAGTTCATGGATGGAGATGGAAGGACTAGTGGCTGTTGACTGGATTGGGCGCACTGATAAAAACAGATAACAAACAAACAAACAAACAAATGTATTACTTCTTCTATAGCCTATTTCTAGACCTCTAGAAGAATTGGCCAGTAAAAGCGGCCCTCACATATACTGTGAAAGCAGAAAAACTCACCGCTTCTCTCTACCCCAAACTCTTTGCCACTGAGGATGTGATGCAGCAGGCTCTTCATACCAAAAGGACTCAGGCTCATCAAACTCTCAGACGCCTCTTCCCCTAAAAAGATGATACACATTTTAAATGTTTCGCTGTGCAGGTTAGTTTATGTATGTGAAAATATTAGTTCCTGTGTTTTCCTACCGGAGCAGTGCAGGCTGCGAGCCAGCTCCGTGGCCATCACCTGCATGATGAGTCCTATCCTGAGCCGGAGCATGTCCCCAAACAGAGCGGGCTGCGACCGCACGTACATTGCTAGATAGACCATGATTTCCTATATGACAAACACACAGCTGTAAGGGAAGTGTTTGAATAATTAATGAGGCAGTCCAGAGGGTTTAAGAGTTACCTGTGTGAGAACAGCTATACTGATGTCCTGACCACTGGCTTCATAGATGAGATCGTTTAACTCCTCAGGAGGAAGAGGACTGAAAGGGAATAGAGAAGAGAAAGAGTTGGTTTGTTTGGTATGTTTATTAGCAAAGCCTTAATGTGAGTCACTCCAGTTCCTGTGAATAATGACTTACACTGTGATGACTCTTTCCCTGGGCTCAGGGGGAAGACCTACAGTCAGCTGCTTGTGATGAGAAATCAGATCCGTGCAGGCCTGAGGAATAGACAGATTTGATCATGGCTAAATGTTTTTAAATATCTCATAATTGATTGATTTTGCACCACTTTGTTATAGCCAAGTCAATCAGCAGGTATTCAAAGTGTTGTTCAAAGCACATTTTTTGTATGTAGAAAATAAAACGACCTACTTGGCAATAAACCTGATTCAAAATGTTATGATGCAATTTTTCTCATGGCCAGCAGATGGTGTTAAGGGCCTTCCAAGGAAATGGTTTGATAATGATACCATGAATTGTACCTACATTAGTGAATTCATATTTGGGACAGATCGGGGGAGATTACAGTATATAAGACTAGTTTAGATAAGAGTGATGTGTGTAAGTTAAATGTTGTATCTAAGGTGTACTAGAGGAGGAGAATACTTTAGCAGAAGAAAAAATGGAAAACATTGCACCTAGTGTGTTTAATTCAATTAGTTATACACTACTTGTTTTGCTACATGTCGGGATGTACTGTAGAGTATGTCGATTCAAAAGAGTTTAACTATGCAGGGTTATATAGTGCCAATATTTTGAAAATAGTCTCAAGCATTATGCTGAGCAACCCACTTGTCTGTTGTAATAGAAAATGACTCCTCACTGACCTCAGCGAGGACCTCCACTCTCTTGCGTAGGATCCCAGAGATGTATCTGATGAGCCCCCACTCTTTGGAGGACCCAGCCTGTTCATACAGCTCCTCGAGCAGGGACCGCACGCTGACCCCGCCCTGCCCCTGACCTGACAACTCCACCAACCAATCAGCTCCTCTGGGCATTGGAAAAAAACACAGTGCGGGTCATTGAAAAGAAAATTGAGTATGATAATAAACGTGTGTGCCTGCGTATACGTCTCTATGTCAGTACTTCATTATATAAAGGATGTAGAGTATGTCGGCCTGGTCCTGCAGCGTCGGACACTCTTTGAGCTGCCGCACCAGCGCTGCAAAGTCTGTGTTCCCCTGCGAGTCTCTGGGCAGGTGCAGGTCAGCAGCACTGTGGGGCTGGAGAGGGAGGTCGGTGTAAGACTAAATACACTTCATAGCAATACCGACGTCACAAGAGAAGAAGTGTCTACCTTGTGCTGCTTTGTCTGGGGGGCATGCTGAGGTTGAGCAGGAACATTAAGTAGGTTGAGAGCTTTGCGGCGTTTGGTCTTAATAGGAGTCACAGGCAGGTACATGGAAGACTCTGAAATACACAACATTTGATAAAGTGAAAAGGATCATTTTTGCGATGTTAACAATTTTTTTTTATTTGTTACTTGGTTGAATGTTTAATTTTGTATTGCACCTTTATTTACACCACAGAAATATTTGTTCAGTACCCATTGAGGCCCCTGACAACGCACAACTCAATGGGATATTACTCTGTTGTTTTCAGCATTAGTTAAGATTTAGAGTTGGATGGAGGTAAGCAGGTTTTACATTTGAAGAAAAAATCTAATTTTGCCTCTGCAACATCATGTCTTGGTGCTTCATTAAAGTATGGGTTACCAAGGCTTCAAATTACAAAAAGCTTTTTTCTTTCTCTTTTCTTTTTGGAGAAAAAACCTAAATACTGTAGATAACCGTTTCAACTGGATTTGTGTTTCCCATTACCAAAAATCAGCCATAGCCCCAAGCCACATTTGTATTCTGCAGTGCCTTACTATAAGCTTTACATCAGCCTTGATAAGGCCTGGACCATGGACAGCAGCATTACAGAAACCTATGTTCAAAAGGTGAAACAGACTTTGACCGACAAGTCTTTTTTGCTTTTTCCCAGAAGTATCTAAGAGGCTGAGATAAGAGATATTTAAATTCTCAAGATGCCAACAATTCCATATGGCAGACCAAGTTCTTATAACTACTTAGCCAACTGTAAGTGCAGTCATATTATCTTTGCATAACAGATGCCTTCTCCTTTTCAATTCTCCCTCACATCTTACTCGTCCTCATGATGTTTTTTCAGCACTGTTATGGAAATACGGTTAGGAAAAGCCTTGATGATTTTTTTGAATAGAGTGCAGCCTTCCAATGAATAGATAGACTCTGAATAACTCACTTGGCATGTTCAGGCCCTGGACCTGGGCCATGAAGGACAGGATGTCCCTCGTGGTGTGTTCAGCACTGAAGACGTGGTGTTGCCCCCTCTGGATGGGAGGAAGATGACTCTTGGTGGTGGTGCTGTGGAGCAGCTGGGTGAGGTACTGGTCAAACTGGTCTTTTGAGCCCTCTGGAGTTAAAAAGCAGACAAACCATTACTAACAGTTGAATCATATGTAATTAAAAGTACACAGTTAATCAGCAGCTACCCAAGGGAACATAGTTGTTGTATTCCTCTCCATATTCCTCATCATCATCATCCTCATCCTCTAGTAAGCTGTCATCGTTTTCCTCATCCAGGAAGCTGAGGCGAGTGTGGAAGGACGTGGTCTGGACACTGGAGAGGTCTGACATCTGCACCCTGTAGTAACATCAGCAGAAAATACCCACACATTAACATTTAACACACTAATATTATGATGTCCTGTGGTACAGATGAAAACAGACCTTGCTCCAGCGAAATAGCCATCTTGCAGTTTCCTGAGGGTTGATACGATACACGGGTCAATCGCGTCAGCATCTTCAACTGGAAAAAAGAGCAGTGAAATAATTTGACAAAATAGCAGTATGGAAATTTACAGTAGGAATATTTTGGATCCCAAGCTTTAAAGCAACATATACAATTTGTGCAGATTATTGATTGTTAAAATGTTTTATATGCAATCATGTTTTGGATTACATTCCTGCAAGCTGCTGCAATATAAAATGCTATTCAAAATGAAATTTGTTAAGGTTTCACACTTCTAATCTTCCTGAAAACTATATCTGTCAAACTGATTTGTTTTAGGGTAAAGAGCCTTATTACCCAGCATGCTGCGGGTGATTGGGAAAGTGAGTGTGGGCCGTCCTGTCATCCTCCAGCAAGAGGAAAGATAGGCCAGCTCGGTGCGTAACATCTCCACGATCATCTGGTTGTCCAGTGCCAGGTAGAAATGATGCTGATCCAGAAACTGAAACATAGAGAAGAAAGGATCAGTATTATTAATTAATCAAAATGACTACCACCTTGTTGTTTTGAATATCAATATCACATTGAAATAAAGTTTTACCTGGGGGGTGAAAATATAAGAGCGATTTCTGATCTCGTAGAATTTGGATGTTCCCAGAACACCGATGTGTCTGTAGGGCCTCCCGCTCAAATTCAGTTTCTTACAGCTTCCTGTGGCAATGACACAAGATGTTACTTTTATTATTCTTAGCACAATCACATGCACGCTAAAGGACAAAAGTGATTGTGCTCGTTTACCAAGTTTGACATAGACATGGCTCAGGATGCGAGCAGGCATGACCCTGATGGGCAGAACCTCAGCCATTGTCTGCACAGTGATCCCATGATCTCTCAGCAGCTCCTGGATCTCCTCAGTCTCTGCTAGTACACACACTGACACACACATGGAAGAAGAAATATATTATGTCCTGCTTGCTTTGATCAAATCTGTATACAAACCAGTGGCGAACCATCAGGGCCTTCAAGGTATTCAGAGAATACCCTGGAACACTAAGATAAAACAAACAAAAATCGATTTCATTATATAAATAAAATGTAATAAAATGAATAAATGAGAATCGTATCTGTGTTGTTGATCTGTAATATTACAGTGTTACGTTGATTTATTTGTCCTTCTCGGACCATGCACTACGCATTTCAGTGGTTTTGTGTTAGAAAAGAAAGCAACCAATCAGATCTTGTTCTGGGTCTCTGGGTAGAATATCCTTCAACCAAGATATTCTACATCCTTGATCGAATGCCCTGGCCGTTACACTGAATTAGAGCGTTCCTTTGGATTGACAGTTTGATCAACCAATCATATATTGATTTGTAGCCAGTGGGCGTATTCTTTCAGAGTTTCCCTCGGTTCCAGGGTGTTCTAGAAGGCCCGGTAGTTCAATGGCTCGAGACAGAGGATCTAGATAAATGCCACGAAGCGATTCATGCCGTTTTATTGTTTTTAACGTTGAAATGGCAAGTGCAACAGGTGAAGATGATGTTGTTGCGGAATTGTTGTGAGTACCCTTTTCAAGACGACAATTCAGTGAAAAGAGGGACATCATAACTGCGGGGGGGGGGTGGGGGGGTGGGGGGGGGGGGGGGGTCTACAGAAGGTCCAGTTGTGATAGACACGGTTCACCTAACAAATGATAAGGTTGTACGAGACTTCATCTTCATGTTTAACCACATAAACACATTTGATTAAATTATTTCTAATTCTTCCTGTTAGCAGATTTTTGGGGATTCAATTCATTTTTTATTCAACTTCTGGGCAGATATTTCCTCAAACTAATGATAGATCACAAACCTTGTACCACAACATCGGGCTTGAAGTTCGTAGAGAATCTCCGGTTGAGAGGATCTATTTCTCCTGGTGCTAAAAAGCCCTTCACACAGAAAAAAAGAGAGAGAAATGGATGGTGAGCTATTACTGAGGTTAAGAATGGCAGTGGTATTATTGAGGACATCTGGTAGAAATTCATTTTCTTCACATTTATAATATATAGAAACTGCTATATTCCTTATTAGTGACATTGTCAGGGTTCTTACACCTTATCCAAAGTCAAATTCAAGCACTTTTCAAGCATTTTCAAGGTGCATTTTCAAGCTTTTCAAGCATCTTACAGCTGTTGTAAATTACATATTTATATACGCATACTTATACTCAAATGATTATTTCCCTACCTCACATTAAATTAGATGTGCTTTATGCTATAAACAACCAAGGACTTGGACAACCAAGGACTGTTGACCTCTGGGTGAGTACCTTCACTGGACTAACAATGGCTAATCCCAAACTTTACTGCTTTTTCATTGCGTTATTCGCTGCGTCCCTACCCCCTCTTGCGCATTACAAATGTGAACCGTCACTACTATCATGTGTGATTATGAGGTCTCTACACAAGATGATTACGTTACATTCCACTGTCAATGTGCGCGCAAAACAAACTAGGCATTGTGACTCACTGCTATCTCTTGGCCCTGCTCTGATTGTATTACTACAGATGATATCGGGCAATGTGCATGTTCATCCTGGACTATTGTATGTAGCCCTAGTTCTGACCTGTGCCCTGATGTCAATCTTTGTCACAATGATCTGAGTTTCCCTGACTTCTGCTCTCGTATAGCTTTAGGTTTTCTACATATAAATGCTAGAAGCATAACAACAGCCGGTGTTTCTTGTGAGTGTTTCCCGGTACACAATACACACGACTGATTTCGATAGAGCAAGTCACATTTGGTTTAGGCACGAAAACATACTACCAGTAGAAATACATTGCTTTTAAAATTGCTCTGTGTCGAATCAATAGATTATATTTTGTGACTATAACACAAAATGCTGTGAGACTGGGTTGAACTACAACAGTGAGTGTTTCATACTCTGAACACCACAGGATGGCGACTATAACGCACATATTAACATAAGTACGCTCCTCTAAAATGATTGTCCCCTGAAATTATTATTATTATCCCTCATCGAGTTCGCTATTCAGCTTTCTAACGTTTGCTTAAACAAACGTAACATGCAACGTTAGCCTAATCCAAAATGCTCTACTACAGCGTACCTTTCATGTGACTCGTCAGCGCAGACTCTCCCATCGTGAACAACTGAAATTATTTTTTGGAAAACTTTGCAGGAGGCTGCTCGTGGGCTTGACCCTCATCTTAGCCATGGCTTGTATTTGTCTTCTGCTAGCCAACGCTCGTTGAAACTGCAACCTCCTGGCATACTGTCATCTATCACTCTCTCAGAATGCCTAGGTCACACGTAACAAAAACACTTGCAGGTCACTTTATTTTCTTTTGATCTAAAAAGTGAAGTAAAGCATTTACAATTTCAAGCACTTTATCCCAAATTCAAGCACAATTCCCAAAATTCAAGCACTTTTCAAACCTTGAAAACACTTCATAAAATTAGTACCTCGGCCAGGAGACAGCTCAGGATGTAGAGCGACTGTCCCCACATGTGCGGCAGCTGCCCCATGGCTAATCTGTCCACTGAGTGAGGATTGCTGTACTCCTCCTCCACCTGTTAGTAGGTCAAACGTGTTCTCATTTTCATGTGGTTGATAACATACTCACAATGACCATGCTAGTCTGTACCATGCTTATCTTAATTTATAGTGTAGCTAACATTTCCACTCATTCAGTAGAGCTGAAGCTGAATGTTGTTAATCTTAGTCATAACAAGTATTATAAATTGAGATTTCACTAGCTAGTCAGCATGTCTAAAAAACTAAATTCTATTCAGAGTAATACAAAGCATGAAATTACAACATTTTGTATATCATTTTATTTAGCACACCCTTTTTCGTCATTTTATATAAAGGAGGTTTAGTATTAAAGGCCTTCACATTGTCAAATAAGGTACAACTGAATATTATTTATCCAGGAAAAGATAAGCATTATTCCTGTCATGTTCATGAAACACTTCAATATCATATTGTAGGTTTTGTCAGAGTATGCGACTAGAATAAAGATCTGTTATATGTGTCCTATGGTAGTGGGATACCTTGTCAAGTGGTACAGCATAAAGTTCAGGCAGCAGTTTGATGCCGTTCTTCCCTCTGATCAAAATGCCCTCCAGTGCCTCACGGTACTCCTGAACCTGTGCAAAGCCCAGTCATTTGTTCAATATCACCACTTCAGCACAAGTCATTCAAAGTGACTTAATGACTGTGTGTGTGAATACTATCAAAACTGGACCAGTGTGTTTGGTTTTATCACCTGTACTTGATCTCCAGCAAAGATACCGTCCAGGATGAGATAGGTCCAGAAGACGGGCCACTCACACTCGATATTCTCAAACAGCTTGAGCTCTGCAGGATCGTAGTGCAGCCGAGATGGGTCCTAGAGAGGAAACAGCGAAGGTCTACAGTACAACCCGCCAGCTAAAACTATACAATACACAAGATCTTACAGGAAAAAAATCATACTAAGCCACCGATGGAATCCACTCAAAGGGTCTCTTATTCCATTCAAAGGTGCGTTTATCTATAATTTAAAGGAATATCTTACCTCTTTAGGACATAGATATCCATCCCTGATGAAACGACAGCAGCCATAGCGACCCTGTAACATCCCAAAAGAGTGAAAAGTGTTAGCTTGAATATTAACTTTCAAGAACAAGGAAAAAGAGTATAAGATCAAATACTGCATTGTGTACTGTACCTGCAGTTTGCTTATGATTTCCGACTTAGTGATGGCCACGAGTTCAGCATCCTCAACAGCAAACGCAGGGAAGGAAATGACGGATAGAAGCCCAGCGTCTATCTCCTTAGAAGTTGAAGCTCTTGGCAGCATGGAGCAAAGGATGGACTGTAGAAAAACACACAGAGATGCTTAGAAAACAAAGAGAGACATGTTGGTGTGGCTGAAGATAAAGAAAAAAGGTACCTGACAATGTTCCACTTCATCAGGCAAAACATGGATGACTGACTTTGGACCTCCATGAGCACCAAAAAGATCCAGCTCATCTATGGCCTCCAGGGCTGCCTGCACACAAACACATCTTAAACAAAACGTCCCTCTGTTGGTCTTTATGTATGGTAAGTCATAACCATAGTAACATGTACCTTAGCAATCCCTACAGAGCTGCCGTTGAGCTCTGGGATGCCCTGGTTGGTCTTGTCACCTCGCTCCCACATCCCATAGTCCTACAGGAGAGGTAAATAACATTGACATAATTTCTTCCCAAATTATCCAGTCTCTAAATTATACCCATATGCATGATAAATCAGATCTTAGTTTTCAGTATTCCACAGATTATTCTTCCTTGATAAATCCTGATGCCTAAATCACCCAGAATTCAACTTGATTACAGTTTTCATACTAGGAGATGAATGCAGAGATGATGAACAGGTTAAGGTAAGCTCACTTCTTTTTAACTCCAAACCAGCAGACTTATAGTTTTTACTGACAATGACTCAAGTGACATTTGAGGCAAATGTAAGCTGGACAAAACATAAGCATCTACCTTGTGTTTTCTACAAACCAAATCTTTGAAATTGTTACTCACCGCCACTTTGTATGCAGCCTCTATGTAGAAGACCATGTTTTGGATAAAGGCCACTTCATCCAGGTTTGAGATAATGTGAAGACCTGCAAGATATGACAAAATCAGCGACCAACTCTTGCTTTGGTACTTTAATTGTCCCCACAGAAGGGAAGCTGACCAAGCATGGTGAATTTTTGTTTTTATACTAGGCCAACTGTTTCAATACCTACAATACCAAAAATGAGAGACAGAAATACCACTGATGTACCTGAGGCTGTCATCTGGGCCAGCATCAGCAGGTAAATGGAGGTGGCGTCTACCTGTAGATGGCCCCACTGGTCGTCCCCAACAACCGTGGCACAGGTGGGAGTATCATATTTGGCATGCAAGCAATCTTTTGTACTCTGGGTGTATTTGAACTTCTCCACCTTGGCCACCTGAACATGTGAACATGCAAATATGCATACACAAAAGACACGTACACATATTTAGTACATGTGTTTTTGGGGTGTTAAGCCATTAGAGAGCAGAAAATAATTCAGAAGAGATGGTGGATGACATGCAACACAAATATCCCCAACGTAAAGATTTCTATATAAAAGTATATTTTTGAAACATTAAATCACAGTTTTATAAATCGTAAGGATTGTGTTTGTATGCAAATCCCACATGTGCTCCAGAAAATGTTGATATGGATGATATGGAAAATAATGTGTTAACTTCACAGTGATTCTCCAGTGAGTCATTTTTCTTTAGGCCAACTGATGACAATATCTCAGCAGCAGAGGATGATTATTTCATGGCTTCACAAACACTGCAACATTTTAACACTCTGATGTGAACTTGGCATCTTCATCTTATTTCCAGCAATGGAAGAAGATAACAGTAACACCGTTACTACAGACAGGCTTTTACTGTCACTTTCACTTTAACATATAGATCACCAACATATTGTTAATGATTGGAAACGTGTTTTTCTGACTAACTGCCCATGTTTCCTGAGTTTGACGAGCCTGTGCAGAGTGAGCAGACTGTGGTCAGAAACCTGGAGATGCTGTTTACATTAAACACTCTGTTTGAATACCACAGTGCACCTGATAACAGTGTGGTTTCAAATAACCAAAACACAGGCATGTTAGATTTTCTACCACGAGGATGTGTGTAAACACAAGTGAACGTATGAACAACTAATGTGAGCAGAGGGCTGTCTTACCTGTCTCATCATGCACTGCAGAAGGCCCTGCATCAGCTTCACCACACTCTGTCAACAACAACAACAACATTAGTTCAATAATCAAACCAAAACAACACTACAATGCAATTATTTTTTTAGTAGAGCTGAAAATAACAAATCACTTTTCTGACTGCAATCACTTTGTTGGACAGTGTAGTTTACCACTTATTTTTCCTAGCTAAGTGATCACATCATCATTTAAAGTTAACTTAAAACATGCCAGAATAGGTGATTCATATATTCATTTAATAAAAAAACTGCAATTTATCATTTTCATTACTGAGGAATCATTTGTGACTTCAGTTATTTTATAATGCTCAAAGTGATGTTTATAATTTGATTACTAACTCTGACTAACAGCCAAAGATAAGATAATATGATACCTACAGTATAAATGCAAAGTTGTAACAAGCAAATCTTTTATTGGATTGAATAACTTTAATCTGTGTTATAAAAATGAAATATCTTGTTTGAATTTGTGTTATTTACAACCGTAGTATATATTTGTGTAAATTACTCAAATAAGAAAGTGCTTACACCAAATGTTTTCTACTATCAAATAAGCACTGCCATGATCATTACCAATCCCGCACACA
The DNA here is from genome assembly GCF_949606895.1 of Notothenia rossii. Taxonomy (NCBI): domain Eukaryota; kingdom Metazoa; phylum Chordata; class Actinopteri; order Perciformes; family Nototheniidae; genus Notothenia; species Notothenia rossii. The sequence goes on from NC_136904.1 coordinate 25,078,808, forward strand.
CCTGCTCCAGTTCGTAGGCCTTGGCCTTGTCTTCGTCTCTGTCTGCATTCTTGCGGTAGGCCATGCCCAGCCCCCACACAGCCAAGACGCTGTAAACATTATCCCTCACCCAGGCATCCTTCTTCTGGGCACTGGCTGGCAGAAGTCCTGTCACTGGGTTCTGAAACAAACATACAAAATTCTTATCAAAGAAGATAAAACATTTTTCCTACTTGAGCTTCTGCTTTCATAACAAGGATGTACAGTATACATTCTTTCATAACAAGAATGTAGAGTATACATTCTTTCATAACAAGAATGTACAGTATACATTACTTGTTCAGGTTTTGGTTTAAGAATCCTCTATAATCAGACCTACAGCGTGACTATACACCCTGGCATAGTCACATTGTATAAGGAAAGTTGGCACTGTGTCCATGGGTCACACTTTAAACTTAGACAGCTGTTGACTTTTGAAGTCCTAATAGATAAAGGTGCATAGTTCCCCGGTCCTCAGCCTTTTTCCATGGGCTGAACTTTGCTCACACCTTGTTTATTTCTATGCAGCTCAATCTGGTTGAACCTGAAGCTATAAAGGCAAAGAAATACTAGAAACAGTGTCCGTGAATGAAAATGTGTTGGTGATAAATAAGTGCAATGCACATTAAAAAAAAGTTTAAGCTTATTCCCAATTTATGTTGCTTTATAAATCAACTCTACTCCATTTTGGAGGCAAATATTAAACTTGTTACTCTAAACCTATACTCTGTATCTGACAGTTTTAGTGACACGTTAGTTTGCACATACTGGATATATCTACTTGTGATATATTGTTAATATAATTTCTAAATCATTTGAATGACTGTAAAAGTCAAGCTTCAATAAGCAGCTTGCATTGCACAGTACCACCATAGTCTGCAATTTAGGTAAATGCCAGGTGCACAGAGTTCATCCATGTTGTAACAATGTATTTGTTTCCTCTTTATAATATACTATTATTCCTAAAATTAAATAAACAAATAAACGATTATGTATCGTTATAGAGTATGCTACCCATTCATGTGTGAGGTAGTTAGAATGAGCCCTCCTTTTACAATGTTACATAAGAATTATGCTAATGGTAAACAATAATTATATAATCCATTTATATAATGTACATCATTCTGAAATACGAAATGCTGCTTAATAAGTACCATTGTAACGTTAAGCGTTTTTAATGCAACTACATACATTAACGTTATGTCAATGCAAGACTTTTAACACTGTGCTAATCCTAATGCTAATCCTGAATCCTGCCATGCATGACTGGATTTACCTGGTGGCACAGGATAGTCTCTTGGACCAGCCTGGCATAGCCGTCCAGTCTCACCCCGGAGTTACTGCGGCTCCTCATCCTCACAGATCACTGCGCACAAAACGCCACAAGTTATGTAGTTTGACCAAGTATACAGCACTTAACGTTGGTTATCATATTAAGGATAAATGCAACGACTAGAAGTAGATTAATCCCTGACGTAGTGTACCTGTCAGTGGTGCATCCTCCGGTCCTGCAGTGCGGGGTGGATCCGACAGGCTGACCGCTCTGCAGAGCTGCTGCTCGGCTAAAGCTGGCTAGCTGAGTAGCATGAAGCTGTCTTTGACGACACAAACGTAACGTAACACTCCCCAGCCTGGTTTTACACACAGAGCCCGGTGTCCTGGTCAAACTGCTGGATGTGTGTTGTCAGGCCTTACAGGCGAGAGGCTTCACAGAAAGAGAGAGCGTGCACAGTGAAGTATGTGAACATTGCACATCCATCCTGGGAAAAACAATACATTATGTAGGCCTACTTATGTTATTTGAGTGTTTGCCGGCAGGGGGGGGCCATATGACCTAATTTGTTTCCTTGGTTCCTTGATCTTGGTTTAATGGCACAACCAAATGTAAACATTAGAAACATTCCCATACAGCTTATTAGCTCTGCACTTTTATAGAATGAGAAAACACAAAAACACACACAAACACACAGCAAGTAACAGAAGATAAACTGTATTGATCTTTTAAAAGTGTATTGATGTCATTTCTTAGGGTGGAATTTTTTCCAGCTATTACCTTGTTTTACCCCTTTACAATATATTGATTAACATGTTGAATAAACTCATTGATCGGTTGTAATAATTAGTTTATTGCTTTTCCTTTTTGCCTAGTTTTTATCGTAAGTGTTGTGAAGAGCAGGGCTTCCTAATATTTGTTTTGAAAAAGTGCTATATTAATAAATGCATTACTATAATAAGGAGAAGAGCACCAGTGAAGACACAAATAAACACAATTAGAAGTAGTGGAAGAAATGCAGAAGTGTTTTCTGCAAAATATCTAGAAAAATAAGAGTACACAATTAGTAACTAGCATTTCACTTTGTGGCAAATGTAAGTATACTGTAAGCAGAAAGCTGCACAAAAACATGCACATACTTTACATAAACCACTATATGTACGCCACCTATTCCATACTTGACCATACATACAGGTTATCCTACACTCTTGCAACACTGAATGTCTCATTTTATAGTAATAGTTTTGACAGTGATGATATTGACTTTGTTAAGTAATTTGTACTTATAGATTTGTATTACTTGTCCTTGGCTGTCACGATACCTTGTGAATTTGTTTTGAATTGCTTTTGTAGAGTTCCTATGTTTACCTTGGTTCTTATAATAGTTGTATGTCTATTGTTCTCTTCTTATATTATTTATGTATTCTCATTACTCAAATTATATGTACATGTTTGTCTTTTTGCTGATGGGGTGCACATATTGTTATTATATATACTGCCAGGTAGCTTGTGAATTTTGCCCCTGGGAAATAATGAAGTGATACCTTATCATTTGGAGCAGTCAATACACAAAGTAACTAAGTTATTTCTGTGAGACCCCCTTGAAAACACGATTGAGCATCTCAAGGGGTAATTCTCAATAAAGAATATCCAATTTATTAAATAAATGTGCCACTCAAGTGCAGTGGGCTAAGGATTAAGCCTGTTTATTAGGTACATGTTTAAACATCTAATGCAGTACCCGTCGGGTACCGACCCGATGCAGGACTCTATCCCCAAGGAGAGGAAAAGACCTCAGTATTTAGAGGACTACGAATGTCAAAGTAGAATGTGATGACCATACGTTTGTAAATATGGACTACTGCTACAGAGTAATGTTGTACCAAACACCTTTAAAGAGGCCATGAATTCAGCAGAGTCAAAAAGTTGGACTGATGCAGGAGGAAATGAATTCTCTTAAAGGGGACCTATCAGGCAAAATGCACTTTTTGATGTCTTTTATACATAAATATGTGTCCCCGGTGTGTCAGGAGACTCACAAAGTGTCAGAAAATAAAACCCTCTCTTTTCCTCAACCCACATCAAAACGGGGAAACAACGGAGCTGATCCAGATTTGCCTCCGATACAACGTAATATCGGCATTAGCCACTTTCACACCGCAGGACTTGCCGTACTTTAGTGCCAGCACTAAAGTACCACGGCACTGAATCCGCCAGGGGTTATGGCAAGAAAGGATCCGTCTTGTGTAAATATGACGTCACGTTCTCGTTGTAACTCTCGTTGGAGCGGCTCGGAAACACATCTACAGCAGTAACATGCAACATACACATTAATGCAGCAGTAATATTAATAGAGAAACATCAGACATAATAGTAAAACACTGAAAGGGAAAATTGTATTGCACCAGGAGCTATCTTGGGACTTTTACTGCGACAACGTTGACTTGCCTTTGAATAAAAAATAAACCATAGTGTTGGTGATCTACAATGTTGTCATTCTTCTTTGAACAGCAAGACCGCTAACACCCTATTTCAACAATCACACTCCCTGATATTGACATAATTAATATATGGTTTAGCTTCTCACCATCATTTGCTGTGGCCCACTGATGTTAACGATCGTAACTGAAAGGCTGCCTGCCAAACGTAAACATTCAGCCACGTGACTTGCAAACTATCGAGAGAGTTTCACACTAGACGGATCCTTTCTAGCCATAACCTCCGCCAGGGGGCTAGTGCATGGGGCTAGTGCCAATCGCATTCACACCGCAGTACTTTCCCTGAGGCAAGATTACGCTGACATCACTTCGTCTTCTTCTTCTCTGGGTTTACTGGCAGGCCACAAAACCACTTCACGGCGAGTACCAAAAAAAACGAGAGAAGAACTACACGGGGGGAGGGGGTATAAAGCCCACCCGCTGTACATGATATATATATACATGATATATATATATATATAGGTGTAATTTCCACTGGGGACAGGGGGGACATGTCCCCCCCACTTTTCAAAATCCAGTTTGTGTCCCCCCCACTTTTCAAATGTTTTTTTTTAAAAAAATGTTAACGCAAGTAAAAGTGGTCATGGAGGAGCATCTGTGTGTGTGTGGCAGGAGCGCATTTTGTGTGAGAGAGAGAGACAGAGAGAGTTACGGGGGTTGTTGTTAGCATCTGGTGCTAGCTCGGAGCTAACGGAGATTAGAAGCTGTTTCTCCCAGGAGAGGGAGAGTCCTCTCCTGTCGGACTGAGAGGCTGAGGTAACATCAGCTCAGGGAGGTAAAGGACTCGCTGAGTGATTATATTGTAAACTTTAGTCTAAGTTATCTCAGTGGGTCTCAAACCAGGCTCCTGCAGGTTTCGACAACTCAAATTTAAGACTTTTTAAGACCACTTTGAATAGAATTTAAGACCTATTTCACGGCAAGAAAGTATGAAGGAAAATTGCTATGAAAGAAGAAATATGTCCCATAATTACTTACAAAGTAAATTAATTCATGTTCAACATAAGAACATAACAGTACACAGAACTGTGTTAGCGTGTTAGACAAAAAGTGTGTGTGTGTGTGTCTGTGTTCGGGCTGTGCAATTAATCGTATTTTAATCGCAATTACGATTTTGGCCTGCCACAAATACGAAAACAACATAATCGAAAAACGATAATTTAGCTTTGCTAGGTTGTGACAGTGCACTGCAACATATTTGATCTAATTAATTTTAGTCTAATTTATTTTTATTTATCATATTTATATATGTTTAGTAGCTTGTGGAAGTGCGCTCCAAAATATTTATTGATCTTGTTTATTGGTATTTATTATTTTGATATGATCATTTATTTAATTAATTTTTCTATAGGTTTTTCCGTTGAATTATACGTTCAGGGTAACCAACAGTTAAAAAGATACTGTTCAAATTGTTTTAAAGTTCAATAAATGGATGTTTTCAAAGTCAATGAATAATGATATTTAATAATCGTGATATCAATTATTGACCAAAAATAATCGTGATTTCTAACATGATTTTTGCCATAATCGAGCAGCCCTGTGTGTGTGTGTGTGTGTGTGTGTGTGTGTGTGTGTGTGTGTGTGTGTGTGTGTGTGTGTGTGTCAAGAGCTATATTCAGAGCTCTGCTGCCGTGGTTAAAATCTTTCATCGTTGCTGTTGTATGATTGGTGTTTAACTACGGTATTTAGCGTCGCCATATAGGTCCACAGCACCTCCGCTTTTAGGGTTGACGTCGCCCGGAGGTCGCCCGGTGTTGTTGCGGGAGCTGCTGCACTAGATAACGCTGCACTAGCTAATGCTACATTAGCAAAACAAACGCTAATTTATTTTGCAAAAGGTGCAGCGGGCTTCAAACACGTTCCCCTCCACTGGTTTCGACTAAGCACTAAATTCGATGTTTTCCAAACAAATACGGTTGAACTTACACTTCCCCATATATATTTGCAAGTAGATTCGAAGATACCTGAATTTCTGACTTTCACAAGCTGAAGCTTGGCTGCTAGGTTACTAGCTGGGTGTTCTCCGATAAGGGGCCGGGGGAAACAAAGTTAGTGATTACTGGTTCCATGTTGATTTATTTCAATACAAATTGTTGGGGGGAACTGAAAGGCTATTACCGTACTGGTTACTTTGCAGCCCGGACATTTCCCCCAAAACACATTTAGACGCGATTGCAACACAAAAGTACCTTTCAAATCCGATCCTTTTTAAGACCTTCTAAATCATATTTAGGACCTTTCTTATTTTTTGGGTCATATTTAAGACCTTTTTAAGGCCTTAAATTCATATTATCAAATTTAAGACTTTTTAAGACCCCGCGGGAACCCTGTCAAACGGTTTGGTCTAAACAAATATGTCCATCTATTTAATATAGTTGTTCAAAATAAGTAAAACAATTATTCCAATGTCAGTAAAGAATTAAAAACACAGTTTGAAAGGGGAGTGATTAGTAAAATATGCATAAATAAAAAGAAAGAATGCAGACTAGGTAAGATAAAGATAGGAAAGAGGAGTATATCAATGATGTGTTATTGGTTGTGAGAATATTTTAATGGTTTTTGGAGTATTGAAATATATACAGGTCTGTTTCATATGAGTGTTGAGAGCTGTATCCATAAATCTCTTAATTTGTGCACCAGATTGATGCATTTAACTTCAATTTAAAGAAAAAAATCTTACCGGGGGTGCATGCCCCCGGACCCCCCTATAGGATGTGAGGTCATCACAAATAAAACAGGTTTGTGGATAGATACGTTTGCACACTCATTATATACACTACACATTTTTCTTGGATTAGTTAACACCATAGTCCCTAATATATATGTGTAGAAAGACAGGAAATGGAATTAAATCGAGAACAATGTTTCATTGCGGAGGACACCCTGTTTTGTGTCCCCCCCACTTCTCAAACCAAAGTTACACCCTTGTATGTATATATATATATATATATATATATATATATATATATATATATATATATATATATAATAGGTAGGCTCAGCAGACAGACCGTAGTGCAAAGATAAAGTGTCACATGATTATCTACTAAATAGTGAATTCAGCATCAACTTCACCAAGATGAAGTTCATATCTTCCTAAAATACGTATTACTTTATGTCCCTACTAGAATCCGAGCTCAAATGACTCAAACCAACAAAATGTCCAAGCAAAGAATCATGTGCACCATGAGGCTGGATTGCTGCACAAGGTTGCAACATTGTAGATAAATTCAACCACCGACACCTGTCTGCTCTCACATTCTTTTATTCTGCAAATTTGGGGTGGGACACTTTAAATAACGTTTCGCCAGTTTGTTTGTTTTATTGCACAGTCAAGACATAACAATAACGGCATCACGCCGCTCAAGTAGCTTTTGCGAACATCGCTCAAAACATTTGGAGTTGGGAACTGCTTTCTGTAGAAGCTGCTGCATCCCGTCCTCAGACTAAATTGCCAGAAGCTCCGACACTTCCTCATCATTCCACCGCTCCGGTGTTGTAGTACATGTGGTCACAACTGCTTTAAAGTACAAAAAAACTATTCGCTCAGGTGTGGATGTGGTTTTGTAGCGAGGAAAGAAATGGCTGCCTAACAAAAAAAAATCAGAGTCTAACGGGGCGTCGTTTGCAATTTGCCCAGCCAATAGAAATAGAATAGAAATTGGCACTCTTTTATCACCAGGTTCGTACCACCTCTCTAGCAGGGACTGAAAATGGCCAAAAGAGTTCCCGGCACTGAGTAGTCCCGGCGGTGTGAACGCGACATTATTGGTACTAACGGAACTAAAGAACCAAAGTACCAGGGAAAGTCCTGCGGTGTGAATGCGGCTAATGCAGACCCACGGCACTATCAGAAAGTTGCCGGTGTTCCGGATTAACTGGTTTCCCCCTTAACTGGTTTCCCGATCAACTGGTTTCTTCTGTCGTCTACATACATCTTTTGGTATATTTGGCTCGGTAGGAAGACTTTGATGCACATTCAGTAGGCTACCAGTGTGTGAGGTTGTGGTTACGATGGCGATATTCGGACGCGAACAGCGAGGACTACAAAAAGAAAAACGAGTTGACAGGGGATGTCTGTTCAAAACATTGCGAGCTCCAATAAATCATTAAAACCAGCTATTGTTGCCCGATTTATCACTATATCGTTCCTAATGTGATACTAAGTCCATCTGAGACCTGTGTACACCTTCAGACAGCCTCCAAGTGAAGCACACGGTGTTTACTCACAGTTTGAAAGCAGCGTGGAGAAGTCCTTCTGTGTTAAACTGTTCCCTGTTCACTGGGACCCGCCCAGGGTAAACTGTGACGACTAGGCTACTGTGGCTATTGTTGGAGATTTGGTGGATGTTTAAAACCAACCTCGTCTCCGCGTGTCGTTTGATAAGCTGGGTAAATTCGTAAAAAGGAAGGGATTAAGAAACACCAGAATGCAAGTTAAACAATAATCTTGTTTTAATGATAAAAAGTAACAATACAAATACAAATACAAACACTAAGGAAGTACTTCCTGCTCTTCCTCCAATCTCACGGATCTGGTCAGTTTGAAGAAAAGAAGAGGCTGGTCTAAAGAAAACATAGGCTTATATCCAAAACCCCAGGAGGAGCTATGCGGCTGCCCCCTCCCCCCCCCCCCCCGAGGGGTCCTCCACTTAGAAAAGACAGCCAATCAGCGCGAGCCAGAGGCGACCCTTACATTCGAGATAACAAACCCCTCCTTGCAAGTTTCACATACTTTTGGCATTTTATAAAGATAGTTTTAAGATATAGTTTTTTATAGTTGGATTATACAAATAACACATGTGAGTTACCTTAACCTCAAACAATAATAACAAGAGGAAAACATCAGCTCTGATCTCAAGCAGTAAAAAAGTACCGCACACTCATTTAGCCTGCAGCTCTTCCAGACACTTGAGCTATTGTTCTTTAAGAATATTCCCTGCAGAATCTTTATTTCAAATAAAAGGTTTCACATTGCATATTTCCAGCTTCCTTTACACATACTGTTATTATTAATACAAAGTAATCAACCACACACATATATTCTCTATGAAGTGACCCTTGTTATAGGTCCGAATGTCCTGTCCCCTGAAAGTCATGAGTTTTGGTTGATTAACAGAAGTTTAATTTTTCTTGTGGCTTAATGGCTTCCCTGAACTTCCCTTCACCCCAAAGTCAGCTTACTAGGAATGAATACATTTTATTGATAAGCTCAAAAGGACGTTTATCTTGGTCACTGCTGGGTGACCCAAGTCTCAAGGCCTGCAGGATGTGTAGGAGATAAACATTAATTCTACAAGACTTTAACTACATTATCTGAAAATGTATCTGGGACTTCCCCTGTTAATTGCAAGGACTATTGATAATTAACAGAGAGACCCTAGGGGCCTCTTCTTGGTATCTGCTAGGCAGAAGTCACTCAATGCAGAAATCACAAGTTTAACACACATTCTATATAAGGTGACATTAAAATGAATATACCAGATTGAACTTTCCTGCCATAACACGTTACTTTAATACTTCAAATAATTCAAATAATACTTCAATTCCCCCTTTTGGTCTCGCCCCACGAGACCAACTCACATAAGACATATGAAACATAGCTACTGTCATTCCTTGCCACTGTGTCTGCTCCCCAACAGTATACCTTTGTGAACAGAACACAACTTTCAATGTCAGTGAAGGAACTATCAGAGTGAGAGCCTGAGTGCCAGAAAGCAGCATCCTTGCGTGTTGTTGAATCCTCAGGGCCCCCCCCCCCCCCTCAGCGGAAAACGCCAACAAGGGCAGCTGATAGGGAGGGGGAGATGCGGCCTTTCCATCAAAGGTGGAACTGATGAATCTGATCAGAGAGAAGTAGACTCCTCTGCTGCCTCGAGAAGTCCCCCGGCCCGCTGACGCCAGCTTCCGAGTCGTCTGCTGTCTGGATGTCCGCGAGGTCCTTCTCCTCCAGTCCGCTGATGACAGCTTCCAAGTCGTCTGCTGTAAGGATGTCCGCGAGGTCCTTCTCCTCCAGTCCGCTGATGGAAGCTTCCAAGTCGTCTGCTGTAGGGATGTCCTCGTTGACGATAGCCAGGTCCGTCCTGATGTCCTCCATGGTCCTCGCCGCACACTGGCTCCAGTAGTACCAGATGTCCCCCTTTGCTCCTCGGCGGACTGCATGAGATGTCCTCTGGGTCACTCTGTAGAGGCCGGAGAACCTGGAGTTGAGCCACGTAGGCCTCTTGACCTTCAGCCAGACGAACTCCGCTGTGTCGGCCTCCTGCTCCTCGGGTCCCCCTTTTGGCGTCAGCAACCTGTGTGGAGAAATCTGATACCCACCCCTCAAGTCTATGCTCAGGGCTTCTGCGCCCTCAGGGGTTTGACCCACCACTTGGT